>NC_141603.1:8311001-8611001 GCF_047967505.1 Dipteris shenzhenensis | reverse complement strand
ATCCGAACGATCTAAATGAAAGACCGCCTATGTTGAAGATGCAAATTAAATGCCATCAATTATATTAATATATGCTTATATATATATATATATATATATATATATATATATATATATATATATGAACATTTATCAATAATTGTTTGAAAATGAAGATATTATCTTTTAACCATTTCTTAAGTAAGGACCTGTTCATAATGCTATGGAAGAACAAAAGTATCACTTTCATCGCTCCAGAGTCTAGTGGAGTCAATGGCAAAGAAACCACTGTTGTCTCTCCTGACTATAGCATTGGAACCATTGCAGATAGTTCTAAACCATTTGACATCAAGAATGAAAATACTAAATCGTCTAAAATCAACTTCATAGATGTCATGTATGGTCCCACAATAATCTAACTGCGAGAAGAGAAGATTGATATCAGAAGCACTTGCTCAGCTATCTTATACGAAGTTAGCCATGACTCAACAATCTTGCTATGAAAGCACAGATATTGCTAGTGTGACATATTTTGAAAAGAAGTCTACATAATTTCAAAAAACCGAAGCTGTTTTTTAAGATCCACAAATTGTGTGCATTGGCTTGCAAAACAATTCTAGTAGGGCGAGTCATACAGTACTCCAGCTTCACAAAATCACTTTGATCCCATTATAAGGAGAAGTCAACACTCACTATAGAAGCCTTACCATCTCCTTAACTATGTACACGTATCAAGTTTGTCATTTGACAAATGAACACTTTAGCTATATAGCCTCAAGCCCTTGTTTTTACCTACAAACAGCAGGCACACCAGACTCTCAAATAACCCTTCTGAGTATATCACCTACGATTTAATAGTCCAAACCTACAAGATGATCAGGGTTCTAGCTGCATACTGGCTAACCATAGTAAACCAGGGAAAGTATATCGCTTTGTGTTACATATTTGCACAGCTGTTTCTTCTTCCTGAAAGTTGAGTATACATCATGTATGGCTGTATGTGACGTACGTCTATTAAAGAGTGTTGGTGGGAGAACCTATGTACACACACTGCTTAGCGGGGAAGAACCTCTTTCATGTGCAGGGGTGGTGAGGCAATTGCACGTGACAGGATTTGCAATCATGACTACCGGTGTTAAGCACAGTACTTTGTAAAGCAGAAATGATGACTTCGTCGTGTACCCATTGTCTCCATGACTATACCACCAGGAGTTGAGAGTAAACTGATAAGGGTCAAGTGAGACTGATCACACATCAGAAACCATTTGGTAAAAAGTATTAACAGCTGTATCCAAGATTGGGAAGTTCGAACTGACAAGAATAACTCGCACTCAGCTTCCATCTTATTTTCATTTCATATGAAAGCCTATATAAAATCTGAGAATAACAAATACAGGCTGTAGCCCTATAGTATATGTCCAAATGTGGATCCTACTAGGCTCGTGGAATTTAACAGAGCTCATCATGGCTTCTTATAAGGTTCACTTTGCACTCACAGATCCCTCATGAAATTATCAGCCATGCCAACCTGCTGCACCTTGAAGTTGAGCATTTCGTATCTGTTCCGTGACATCTGAGACCACCCCAGGTCCATGAGGAATAAAAACAGTTGAAGACTTAGAATTAGCCCCTATGTCTTTAATTGTGTCAAAATACTGAGTTACTAACACCATGTCCAGGACATCCTTTGTTGATGTATCAGGGACATTGCCTGAAAAATCCAGTACACTCTCTTTCAAGCCATCCACTATAGCTTGCCTCTGCCGAGCAACCCCCAAACCTGCAAGATACTTTGATTCTGCATCAGCCTCTGCCCGCTTCACTTGGAGAATCTTCTCTGCCTCAGCCTTCTCTTGTGCAGCAATTCTAAGCCTAGCAGCTGAAATCACACAGTTTATTAGCATAACGATAAGAAACCCCAAATATGATAAAGTACAGAAGAGGTTATTCATGACAAACGAACCTGCATTAATCTCATTCATGGCTCGCTTAACTGTTTGATCTGGTATAATGTCAACTATTAGTGTTTGCACAATCTCATAGCCATAATTCCTCATGGCCTGCACTACACAGAGCACCCAGGGGTGAGATGGCACTTGAAAAACCAACCTGTTCGAAAGACTCTCAAAACCAACCTGTTCGAAAGACTCTCTCTCTCTCTCTCTCTCTCTCTCTCTCTCATGCACAAACACATTGATGAGGACATACCCATATCTGCTCATCCCCTTATCTGCTCCCCAATGAAATTTGTAGTATACACTCAATATCGCTGTGTTTTGTTTGGGCATAGAAAAACCGGTTCTTGGTAATAGCTATGCAGCTTTGATTGTCATACTGTATCACTGGGCCTTTGGAAAATCAATGTCCTAGAGTACCTATCTGAGCCATTCAAGCCACACAACCATGGTAATTCAGATAAACTAGGTACTCTTGATATGTTTCCAAGAGTACTTCAGCCACACCATTGAGGGGTAGGGACATTTACATGGTATGGTTACGTAGGTTAGTCAATTGTAGGTTTTAATTTATATGAATAACCCAGCCCTCGTGTATTTCTAGTTGTTAGTGTTTTCGAATACACATCTTTGTGTCTTGCTTCTCCACCCCCATGTGCATGAAGGGCTGTGATTGAAGCTTCAAAGCTATAGCGAGAGAGAGAGAGAGAGAGAGAGAGAGAGAGTATTAGGTTCAATGTCAACCGCTTCCACTTCCCACGTTCTGAGATGTGCTGTGTGGGAAAAAATGACAAGAGAACAAGTAAGAGAGCAAGAATGTGTGGCCTGCCTAGATCAGTGAGATCGAATGTGTGGCCTGCCTTGATCAGTGAGATCTAGTAATCCTTATCACAACATTGACATGCCTCAAAACAATCCCACATCGAAGCCCATGAGAACACAGCTTAGTTTACTAGTTAGTCGTTGCCAAATCTATATACTGAGTTTTTGTAGGTGAGGACGGACCAGCAGAGCTGAGGCAGTTAAAAATGCTCAAGTGACGCCACATGAGGAGATGGCACACCATTTAGAGTACACCCCACACACATGACGCCTACCTCATCATTTTGTTGCCCCGGTTGCACACAAGGATTGCTTAGTTGGGTCTAACTTCTAGCACCATGTCATTCATTCTCAGATGGTTCTCCCACTCAAAAGATGATTTCCAAAGATCAAAAGTCCTTTCATCTTGCACTCACTTTGCTGCCATCTTTGGGTAAACTTTCCACGCCTTGCATCTTTGGCATCTTTGGCATCTTTGGCCAAAAGAAATCCCGCTTCACGAGATCATATGTCTTCTTGACTCCTGGATGTCCTGCACATGGGCTATCATGGCACTGTCGAATGACTCTCTGCCTAAGATCATTCTGACTAGGTACTACAACCTTGCCATTTCTTTTCAGCATACCATCCCTTATGGTATATCTTGCATATGTTTGGCCTTTTCTGGATGCCAGGTCATCCTTTTCTTCCCCGGGTCTAAACACATGAGCTTTAGGCCATAAGCTCTGGACAAACTCGTCCTTTTGGGTTTCTCTAATCTCGGTCATTAGAGCACTCTCTAATACCGTAAAACTCATATTGTGCATAATGCGAGACAACACATCAGCAACCTTATTATCCTTCCCTCTTCGGTACCGAATCGTCAAATTAAACTCCTGCATGAGCTCTGCCCACCTAGCTTGGCGGCCCCTCAAGTCAGGCTGTTTACAAAAATGTTTCAAAGTATCATGATCCACATCCACATAAAACTCTGAACCATACAAATAATGCATCCATGTTTTCAGAGCATGGATAACAGCATACAACTCCAATTCATGAGTTGGCCAATTTCTTTGAGAGGGAGAAAGCTTCTTGCTTTCAAAGGCTACTGGCCTTCCCTCTTGAAGGAGAACTGCTCCTACCGCAATGCCACTTGCATCAGTTTCCAGGAACAACGGTTTCTGGGGATCAACTATTTTTAACACCGGTCCTCTGACCACAGCTTGTTTTATGGTGTTAAAACTTTCTTGTTGATTCTGTCCCCATATAAAAGGTACTTTATCCGAGGTCAGATCAGTCAATGGCGATACTATTTCGGAATATCCTTTGATATGCCTTTGATAAAATTGGACAAATCCCAAGAATGATCGCAAAGCGGTCAGACTCTGAAGGATTGGCCAAGTCAGTATCGCAGCCACTTTCTTTGGATCCATTTCTACCCCCTCTGGAGTAATTATGAATCCTAAATATTCAAGCCTAACCATACACAGTATAGTTTTCTTTTTATTTATATAAAGACTAGCTTTCCTCCAAGTACTGAATACTATTCTTAAGTGTTCACAATGCTCAGTAATACTTTTACTGAACACTAGAATATCGTCAATAAATACTACAAACTTTCCAATATACAGACGTAGTAAATCGTTCATAAGCATGACAAATGTAGCTGGAGCATTGGTAATTCCGAAGGGCATTACCAAAAACTCATAATGACCAAACCTGCTTCTAACAGCGGTTTTATGCACATCCTCGGCTCTAATCCGGATCTGATGGTAGCCACACTTAAGAACTATCTTGCTGAAAATCACGGCTCCATGTAATGCATCTAGCAAATCATCGATCCGAGCCATCGGATACCTGTGCTTAAAAGTGATATTATTCAATGTTCTGTAATCTATACAGAGGCAAAACGTATCATCCTTTTTCTTCTTTAATATCACTGGCGAAGCAAAAGGTGAGAAACTTGGTTGAATCTGTCCCAACTTGAGGTATTCTTCCAGTTATCTATGCACCTCCGTCTCTTCAGTAAAACTCATTCTATAGGGAGGTCTATTTACAGGTTCTGCTCCCGAGATCAGTTCAATCTTATGCTGAACATTCCGCTCTGGAGGTAACCCATAAGGTAACTCATCCCTAAAACATTCAGAGAACTCCTCTGCTATAAGATTAGCCAGCTTGGCCATCTCACCACTTTGCGCAACATCAGTGCTAGCCGAAGAATCATCAACCGGCTCTACTGATGCTATACAAAGGAATAAAAACTCTTCTTGAGCTTTTCGGATTTCCATCACGGAAACCAACGGTCCCTGAGGTATATCCTTTTCACCTCGTAAGACATAAAGCACATCATTCATCTTGAATTGATATACGTGCTTTTTTCAATCAATGGCTGGATTCTTCCTAGAATGCCACGCCATACCCAAGGCTATATCTGCATGAGCAAGCTTAGTCATTTCAAAATCAAGCTTCTCAGCATAGTCCTGTATATGAAGCTCCAACTGGGTATCCCTTTGGTCCCATACTTCAGTTGAACTTCCATCTGCCATCTTGACTGTATACGCATAGTCAGATGGGCTAGTCTTTAACTTCAGCCTTTTCACGAGCTTGGAGTTAATCACATTGTGCGTTGATGCCGAGTCAAACAACACAATGACATCATGATTGGCCACTTACCCTTTCATCTTAATTAACTCCGTATCATTAAAGGCTGTATATCCCGTTGCTGCGGGCCTAGATAGGATGTTATCAGGTGCACTCGTTACTAGCTTAGCAACAAACACACATAACAAACAAGGTCCTGACCTCTGAGAAGATCCCGCTAGCTGAATCTGCATCTATTCCGCTCTGGGACTTCCCTCCATTTCCATGTCGCATTCTGAGACTACCATCTCAGCCATCCGACGATCCTTATTTCGTGGACAATCCTTCCACTGATGAGGCTGAAGGCAACTAAAACACAAGCCTTCTCTCCTCGCTTTTTCTCTTTGCTTTGGGTTTAAGGGAGACTTAGATCAAGCCCGGGCTGCCATTGGTGTTACTTTCCTCTTCACTCCAATGGTGGTACTTGATTTAGGAGTTTCAACTGGTTTCGCCTGCTTGGCTTGACCACTCGGCTAAGAACCACTCCCTTTACTAATCCACTTCTTCTTAAACCCAGATTTCTTCTGGTACCCATACTGGGTTCCAACCTGCGCAAACCCACTTGACCTGCTGCCCTTGGCATCTTCATAGTTCAGGGCTATGGCTATTGCATCATCCAACGTGTTCGCATACTTAGCCCGAACTTCCATTTTAATCCGATCATTCAATCCAAATCTGAAATCTTTCACTTGGATTGATTGACGTAGGGGTTCATCAACCTTCATTACGCTCTCTCGAAACTTATCAGTGTATTCTGCCACTGACAAATTTCTCTGACGAAGGTTCCTATACTGATCCCAAGCTCGGGATGCTTCGTCAGGAGGTAAGAAGTATTTCCTAAATTCCCTTTTAAACCCCTCCCAGGTAGTGGATGCAATACCATCTTTCTGTTGTTTAATCCACCACCGGTCCGCTGCCTCACTAAACATGTGGGTGGCCTCGCGGATTTTCTTGATATCATTTTTTATTTCACAAATGGCGAACGCCTCGTCCCATTTGTGTAACCAGGCCTCAATGACATCAGAACTACGGTCATTCATCCGACCAGAATACTTTTCCGGCCTATAATTGGCAATATTAGGTACTTTAGCCTTCCTAGGCTCGACCGTATGGATACTAGACTCCGGTGGCCTCGCGGATTTTCTTGATATCAGCCTCGCGGATTTTCTTGATATCATTTTTGATTTCACAAATGGCGAACGCCTCGTCCCATTTGTGTAACCAGGCCTCAATGACATCAGAACTACGGTCATTCATCCGACCAGAATACTTTTCCGGCCTATAATTGGCAATATTAGGTACTTTAGCCTTCCTAGGCTCGACCGTATGGATACTAGACTCCGGTTCCATTGGAGCCTTTCCTTTCTCATCTCGAGAAGGTCTGACAGACATACTGTGTATCACTCTTCTAAGTTCAGACTGCCCTGCATTTGCCTGTAACTGTTGCGCTAATAACTGCTGCAAGGCATCCTCAAGTAATGCAATCCTGCCAGATAAGGTGTGAACTACTGGGCGCGACACCTGCTGAGTCCGCCGACTCCTGACTCTACAGGGTCCATCCTGGAAGCTCCTTCTTCTGCTTCCATTCAGGTCAATGGGTGTTTTGATTTTTATTTTATTTTTTATTTTTTAACACCGCTAGAACACTGTATTTACAAACCGACAAAACTCAGTGTACTGGCACTCTGACACAATTCTCTATTCTAGGGAATACCTGCAATCCCACATGCACCCTGACTAGGCATTTGACCCATGCATAACCCAAATACTGCTTTTCCCTACACTAGGGAAATTCCTGCAAATCAACTCTGACTGAAGCACACAGGCATAGTCTCAAAGACTGTCCACAAAATCTTTTTTTTTTTTTTTGGAGAAGCCAAAAAAATTCCCAAGTCTGCTACAACTACTAACACATCTATGGCATCTTCTCCTTCATGCAACCTGGCAACCCACGAAAACCTAATCTGTTTCTAACAAAACAGAAATGACAAAAACAAAGGGAAAAATGGGTAAAGTGCTCCTTGGTCTATGAATTCGATGTTAAGGAATCCCAATCAGATCATTATTTCTCTCACTCTTGCTTTTTCGCCAACCGTCCCAAAATTTGTGTGGCTTATCAACCGTCGCATATCCCGCGCCTACGCTCTCTGGCTACGTGACTGACTAGCTCGTAATAAATTTTGACCTGCTTCCCTAACGGACTCACAGTCATAGCCCTCCAAGGTCACGTAGACAGCTCATCGACCGAACCAAATCCGTTCTATGGTGCCTTTGGTGAACCATGTAGCTTCATAGCGATCAGGAGGTTCCGGTCGATCTCTTTGTGAATTAGCCAACGGAAGAATAGCTTGCGAAAGGCGCCTACTCTATCCGCTGGTTCGCGTAGGAGTGAGCTAAATTTTAATTCCAAGTTATTTGCGTAGGCCAGGAGAGCATCGATGCTGAGACCCAAATATTCGCCCACGCTTGTGATTCACGCGCAACACCGCTTATCGCGTCGAAGGGCTTCACTATTGGCCATCCCGCAAGAATGCCATCGAGACCTCTCTTGGCACCGCACAAATACTACCGTCGACCTCGCCTGTCACGAATTTCATAGCTTGGCGAATTCGGCCGTCCGTACGCTCTTGCCGCCCAGCCTGAACGCTAACCTCTTCATACGTAATCCCCTCGTCCACCTGAGCTCTAATACCAAATGACACATACTTATCCTCTTCTTTACTACTGCAGATCACGGGAGTAGCACCAACTAAATTCCACCCAACCAATTCCTGTTAAAGCGTGAGAGCTCTCAGAGAAATCGAAATCAGAGAAAATCACGTAAAAGTCCATTCTCCTTCTCTCACTAACTCCAACGAGCCCCATCTCCCTAGATGGATCTAGATGCCACATGTCATCATCATAGGGCCTTTCCTAATGCATCTTTTCACCCCTCTCTTGGGATACTTTAATTTCCTTTGCCCCTAGGCACATTGCTTGCATTAGGCCCTTAGCCTTAGATCCACCTAGTCTAGTGCTATCAACCCTCACCTAAGACCTTGACATTAATTCCCTGCCGATCATTTACATGAAGCGCAAACAAATATATTACAAACGTAGATCCTTAAGGGAAATGTCGGCTGATTCTTCCGAGGTCATGCCACCTCAGCTAGAGCGTAACAACCCTTCAACATGACCCTTCCCATATAAATTTAGTACCGACTATCACTTTTGAAGTCTCATTACTTCTAGTTTGTTCTTGTTGGTCCATAGACCATGCAGCCTTATATACATAAATACATACAAACATTATATACATGCAGGGCACACACAAGCCTTATATGATGTGTGTGTAAAGTTGTAGATGTGGATGTGTATGTGTATGTGCATACACACGCGTGTGTTTTTCCCTCTTTTTCTATACATCAATAAAGAAAAGTCGCTTAATATTGCAAACGGACGGCTTACTTTGTCAAGTTCATGTGCAACAGTCTTGGCAATATCATTTTTCTGTTTGAAACAATCGTCTAGATTCATCCTTGGCACGCTGGATCTCACAACTGGCAAAACTTGGGAGTTAAGAATGACGTACAATACTTGAAACACATACATTTTACTGCAGAAGCTAATTTCGGATCATGTTATTTCCATATGAAAGGCACCTAAGTACTTTGAAAAGCAAACTTTTGTGCTTACCATCAAAGACATAGGATTGGATCTGTCCTTTCGCATTAGTGAGTTTGTAAAATGCCTCTCTTGCATTTTCTGGAAGAACACGATACAGAACTGAAGCCACCACGGTGACGAACACATTATCCTGAAAAAGTATACGTTCACAACACGGCCCATACTGTCCTCATATGTATCCTTCAACAACAGGAACAAAGGTATGAGATGCCGTCATTCGTAAAAATATGCCGACCTTAGTTTTCGTTTCACAGTGCACGTTCAGCTGCTGTACACGCAAAGATAAAGTCCCAGGAACATTGCTCCCACAACACCAGTTTACACAATGGAAGCCAGGGTTAAGAACTTCTTCAAATTTGCCCCATCTTTCTCGGACGGCTACGCTTGCCTGGTTAACTTGCATGCAACAGCACAGCTGGCCCATCCTGGTTACGACTGCAGAGAGAACGAAGTCAAATGACTTTGGCTCCAGTGGAGCGTCAAAACAGCTGAGGAAAGAGGATCGATCTTCGTTCCAGCAAGATACACCTGCAAAACGCTCAATGAAAATCGGAAATTAAAAGATTGTGTGCTGCAAAGCCTTATATGGCAATTGTTAACTTAATCTAAACACAGCACTTACAAAAGACGCGAGGCAAATCATAAAGAGAAAGTTACTTTTATGTCTATCAAGCAACGGATGGTGCCCACGAAAAGCTCCACAAAAGGAGTAGAAGAGGTTACACGTCAAGTATATATGGATTTGGAAAACAAATCTCTCTCTCTCTCTCTCTCTCTCTCTCTCTCTCTCTCACACAGGCAACCTCGATACACGTATATATTATATGGACAAAAAATCTCTCTCTCAGGCAACCTCTATACAATACTACAAATCTCTCTCTCTCTCTCTCTCTCTCTCACAGATCATTAAAGTGATCTCTCAGGCACCCATTAATGTAAACTTTTAAACTTCAATTTCCGATCTCCTTGTCCTTGATGCGGACTTACATGCACGCAAGCTTGCAACAATGTATGGAAGATCACGTTGCTTGCCTTGTATGGATGTAATCAGTAGGCTCTTGAAACTAGTGACGAGGGCGGATCGAGGACTTACCAAAACAAGGGCCAAGACTCGGGGGTGATGGATTATGATTGCATGTTAATCATGTTATAAACTTATAAAGTTGGCAAATGTTGAAAATTAGAAACTCGGACGTCCTCGTGGGAATGTGGGTTTGGCCTCCCATGCGTCCTAAAGACCATGCCAACATCGTGTGGCCGCCGTGCGTCCTACGAGTTCGTTTCCAAAGTTGGACTGGCAAATATGCTAGCCTCCTACCACATAGGCAACTCGTGAGAATGGATGCCATCCTTTGCTTGTGCCTCCATATTTGCCTGCACTGTCGGACATCCAGCCCATCCAGGCGTTGTTGTTGCTTGCAAATCCATTGTTGCATGTGAATTATAGGCTGGATGGAGGGCAAGCCTAATTTGCCCGGGTGGAGAAGACATATGCCGAACCTTGGCATTACAAAAATAGTGGCAAGCCATGGGAACAACTCAAGCCATGGCAAAAAGAGGCAATTTGCCATACATGGGAATGGCATGCACACAGGGCAGCCTCAACCGGCTGTCCACAACCCAAGCATGTGCAACTAGGTGCCCAAAATTTTGCGCTGGCAATGGCATTTAAACCCCTGCACCAAGTGGGCCATCCTTATTTGCTTTATATTATTCCGTTCTTTTTTGCCTGCCAAAAGGCAAATGCCTACTCCAACTACCAACCATTCGGATTGCAACTTAGATTTTGTTTCATTGCAACATGATTTCGCTTCAATTCGAATTTCTCACTGATCCCCTCCATCTTTCTCATATGCCACGCTCAACGACTTCCGGCTCCCTCATGCATTCTGTGCGAAAATTAGATACACTCATCTGGTTGACATGGGTACCACCCCACAAGGGACAAATTTTGGTTAATTTGAAACTATGTTGAACTTTCAGGTGCCTCACACTGTTAGCTTAGCGCCTCTCTTCTCTACCATTTTTACATATATCTAGAATATTTCCATCAATTGGAATCGATTGTACCTTCCGTGCTTATGACAATTTGGTCTTACTTTTCTTACGCTAAGGATTTTCTTCAATCTCGAGTGTGTTAACCTCTTATACATTTGTGGTGTTTCCTTTACTCTTCTGCACTTCATTGTAAGTCCGCTCCGAGCGAATCCCCTGAGATACATTTCGTGTTAACCTCTTATACATTTGTGCACTTCATTGTAACTTGTAAGCCCACTCAGAGCGAATCCCCTAAGATACATTTCGCAAAACACATCCCGACTGTAGGAGTCGAATAGACAACTACAACAACCCACAATCGCTTCTCTAGGATAGGTCAAAATTAACGTTGTTTGCAAGAAACAACTTTAAAGGATAGCACTTTCTTTACTGAAAATAAAATGTAAGTGATGGCTACTTCACACAATCTATGGGGAATGTGTAAACGAAGTGTAAACCATCAGAAGTAATTTTTAAAAGCATTGGTTTCTATGCTTTCAAGACTCATCATTGCACCCATTGAGGATCGACTCCTCTTGGCAAGCCAAGTGAGTTTTCACCTTGTTTTATCTTTGTATGAATGGGCACTCAGTGTGCAATGATAGAACGCTAGTCTCTCATGGTGGAAGGTACGAGGGTGGTGTGTATCTGTGCTGAGTTTGGTAATTCACGCAGGATGTCTCCTACTGCCCGGTGGACTATGGGTGAGTAAGTGTGTATTTTTTTTTCTAAAGGTCACAAGTTTTCCCCCAGTTTTCCAATAAACATAAATAGGGTTTTTTTGAAAAAGGTGTGAATATCATCATGGAAATTTTTCTTGGAATTTAGTGTCAATATTTTCGTCGAGATTCTTGTCAAAGTTTCTCTAGATTGAGCCTTTGCGCACATCTTTTGGGTTTATGCATAAGCTCTCTCATATCAACTACTACATCACTAGCCCTCCACCATGGTGTAGGTATCCCGTATCCCATTTCTTCCCACTTGCACACACAAATGATAAACTTTGTGAGTGCTTTGTGCTCAATTATTAAGTTCTCATGAAGCACTCTATTTTCTCCAACAATGTGCAGTTGAAGGGGAGCTTAAGCTAGAAGGGTTTCAATTGCAACTAGGTTGCAACTCTACTTGTTGCAAACCTGATGTATTTGATTCATACATGTATGTATAATGAAAACCAATAAACATAATGCATATGAGGTTGGCAAGGTACAGCAACAAAGCATTGATATAGTCTTACAAATCTGATCTATTCAATTCATATTTATGTATATACAACACCAACAAATATAATGAATCAGTGAGGCTACATAGGATGACAAGGTAGACAACAAAACATTACTATCATTTTTATTTAGAACCTGGGATGGGGAACAAAAGGTAGAGAGTATGAGGGAGGGTTAGAGAGAAAGGAGAGCCCACGATGGAGACAAAGGGGACATATATTAACGTAGAAATGATACAAGAGTGGCCAATGGGGGAGAATCTTCTCTCAAAGATCTCTCAAGCCCTCCTTTTATAGCCAATGTCAACATTATTTAATCAACCTCTCACATGTGGAAGGTGGCATGGGGTATCTTTTATGTAAAAGTAAGGGCCAAAACCCCTCAATTGAGTGTGACAACTCTTAGCCTCTATTTCCTAGAAAATCAAATCCCAATCTCCCATGTCAAAAGTTTGTGACACATGTGCATGGACCCTTTTGCAATACTAAAACACACAAATGAGACTTCAGAGGAATAGTGGACGGTTGGCACAAAGATGTTGGCCACCTCAACCTACTTTTCCCTATATAAAATACTATGTCATGGATTATGCCCAATCATCCACTCAATGCACTCATGGGGCCATCCATATGAAAGGATAGGAAGAATAGCCTGAGCTTTGTCACCTTAACCATGGTTCATGTGCCCTCTTATTTTGAGTTATGCAATCCATATCATATTACTACTTTCAAAATAGCTTCAACATTATCACACATTTACCCTCCCAGTGTCGGATGTGTCGAATTCCCATGCCTGAGTAAGTTTGGATATGCAAGCCATATCATATTACTCACATTCAAAATAGCTTCAACATTATCACACATATTTCCTCCCCCTCCCCTCCCCCTACCAAGTATGGGATGTGTTCTCGATGTGTTCCCTTCCCATGCCTGAGTTAGGTTTGGATATGGAAGCACTCTTAAGATTAAGCTCTTGGTCCAAATACTTTCCTACATCTTAATCATCACATCCAATGAATAGTGAAAGATTACCATGTCATATCTACTTGTATAGCCCTCATAGAGCACCAAAGCCGTTGAAATCAGCCCCTAGAGATTGCACACTACTTTGTCAATCCCCTCATGGACCATCAAACCTTTCACGTATCCCTACAAGAGTTTAGACCTTCTCATTAATCCCTCATGCACCATGGCAAGGTAGATCCCTCATGCTTGCATTCATGCCTTCACACATACATCACTCAAGTCAAGTCAAAATCCAAGTAGAATCTCCATTTAGAATTTGTCACATTATAAGATACATAGTACACCCACAAATCTTCCTGGGGAAGTTTTTCTCCAACCTAGAGTAACTGCCTTGGTATATTCCTACATGATCACCCAACAGTCCCATAAAATAGATGCTTACAAACCCCCCTAAAGTGATCAGTGATCAATTATAAGGTAAGAACCTAACATCAATCACCAAAAGGAAGTAAGTTTAAAAGCTTGCAAAAGCCTTCAAAATGCAAAGCCTTGGTGAAGATATCATGCACATTATAGCCTCACTCCCATTTATGTTGCACCTAGATTATATAGTTCTTTTACTTGCTTATTTGGCTTGCCTTGCCATGGTCCATCTAGGGCTTTATTTGGAATATCACCATGGAATGTAAGCAAGAAGAGTGGATGGGGTAAATGGTTTTTGGCAAGGCATGAGAGGACCCAATCTGGGTTTGAGGGTTTGGGATGAAGGCCCTGGTCCTAATCTCTGTATAAGAACACACATGGGTGAGCGTGTGGTGTGGCATGAAGTCCATCTTTGAAGTCGGATAATCTTGGCTCTCTTGCTCTCTTGTCTTTCATGTTTTAGACGCCCTTATTTCTTCCATGAGTATCATTAGGAGTGAGTTATTGCTGGTATTTTCAATCATATCAATCGTGGTAACCCATACACTATTGGGCTTGTACTTTGAGATTATAACAGCTACACATCCTAGGTTGAAAAATAATTAAAACATCTCTCCAACTCTTTTGCCTTCTATGGGTAGTGGTCATTTATATTCTCAACAATGCTCGATTTTCCAATTTTCTACAAGGTTTTTCTACCACCAACAGTACACATCAGCATTCTATTACTTTTGTTTGTAGCCAAGTGCTTAAGCTATTGTCACAAGAGTCGATTGAAGAAGGTACTATCTATGGTTTAAGCTCCTTTGCAGATGTTGTTTAGTGTTCCAATACATTGCTGTAGTAGTTCTTGAGCTCTGTTCTTGTTGAGAGGCCTGAAAAATAGAACAAAGATGGTCGTTTCATGCTCTTTTTAGTCTACAACCAATTATTCTCCTTAGTTGTGATGACACATTAATTTCTTTGAAGGAGAGAGCTTCTTTACTTGACACGTGGCTGCGTTTTTCAATCATAGCCTAATCTCGTCTCTAAGGTTCTAAAGCAAGTCAATTTATAGTTGATTCAACCTTTTCTCCAACTTTTCAAGGCATTTAAAGGGCTGGTTGTGGTGGCACTGGTTGGTTGTTCTTGCCCGTATTTTTCTTGCATGTTTTCTTCATTGAGGCAATTGTAAAATATCAATTCCTTTGGGAGTATTTGGCAAATTGATCAAATTTATGTAGGTTTTTAGGTGGCTATTTAGCTAACATGGTAGTAGGGTAGCTTCTATAGGATGATTCTAGCTCTTTCACGTGAAAGCTGAGCAATTAGATGTCATTTTTAGTGTTATTCCAAGGATGTAGTGTAGCTTTTCCAACTTGGGGGGCTAGCATCACATAGCATTTTTGATTGGGTGTGAGTTGATACAATCCAAGATTGTGTGGCTTTCATGGATGGCATAAAGTGTAGAGAAAGTAGGGCCTAAGTTCTCACAACATGGTGGAAGGGCTCACACAAGGAGAAATGCTCTAGAATGAAATGTGATAGATAAGAGATCAAGAGAGCCAAGGTTATCCAGCTTCAAATATGGACTTCATTCCACAGCACACATGTCACCCATGTGTGTTCTTATACAAAGATTAGGATTAGGGTCCTCATCCACAAATCCTCAAACCCACATCTCATTGGATCCTCATATGCTTAGCCAAAAACCACTCACCCCATGCACTCTTCTTGCTTACATTTCATGGAGATATCCCAACATCCCCTGTCAATGCCAACATGTGGCACACATGATGAGAGCATTGCATACTCACCTTCATTCATTACAAGATTACAATGCATGTGGCAAGAACATGTATTCAAAATGCCAATGTTACAACATACATACTCCCCTTACACTTAGAAAATTCCATCTGAGTTGTAATTTGATGAGATTACAAAATTTCATGCCTCACATGGTTTCGTGCAATCTTTTGCAAGGTTACCTATTTCAACACAATGATAACATATTTTTTGTGTTTGGTCTTTTAAGAAACAATGGGCCTCATCAAGACCCTTATTTTTGCAAAAAGTTACACTTAAAACCATGAAGAAACTTATGTTTCTTAACATGGCCCATCGATAAGGCTTGCCCTTGTGGATATAGATGCACCATCTCTTTTCTTTTCTCTTATGTTTCTCTCCTCCTTGAGCAAAGAACTAATAATTATTTCCAAATTGGGGTCGTGGTGATGCCTTAAGGTTATGACGAGGCTCTCATAGGATTTGGTCATGCTCTTTAAGATCACTATAATTACGTCCTATTCTTCCACCTTTGTATCTATGGTGGCCAATTGAGTTGCAATACTATGGAGCTCCATAATAAAATCACTTAACTTTCCATTTTCAGAAAAGCATAGACCAAATAATTTGACTTTGAGTGCGATGTGGGAATGCTTGGCACCCCACATATAGAGTCGATCCAACTCATTCCAAGCACTCCAATAAGACATAGGCCCTACCACCAAATAAATGAGCTTAGGGTGTAGATTGAGTGCTATAATGAGTAATGCTTTCTCTGTGATGTCCTCTTTGTTGTTTGTATGTGAATTTTCTTGGATCCCTTGACATAATGGCCATAGAACTTTATACATCAAGAGGTACTTTGACTTGGGTTTGCCACATATGAAACCCTTCCCCATCAAACAATTTGATGGTCCGAAATGAAATTCCATTTGTCAATATTTTGTAACCATATGCAGCATATATTGTCATAAAGAACCATTAATGGTAGTAAAAAGTCTTCTTAATCTTATATCCAGTTTAGATCACCACTTTCAAGAGATTATGCATGTATAATAGCAATTATTAAAGATAATGTAATTCATTAGCATAAAAAATATTCACAAGCATTCATTCAACCAAAGTTGCAATTGTCACTATCATTGGGGCCATTGATCAAGGATCACATATCACTACCTAATTGAATAGATCATTGATATTCAATTCACATCATGTCTTTCATTAGTTGGATTGGAATACCCAGGAGATACGATTTGCCATTATTGTTCCCCAAGCTTTGCATTCACTCTTAGTAAAAGGGGGAGGTCATGTACATGCATAAAGTTCAATAAAACACCTATATACGATCCATGTAGGATGATAAATCACCCTTATTTAAGCTTATAGGATACTATAAAAAGTCTATTATGTCCCCCCGTTTCCTAAAATCTACATTTATTCTCAATCATTTAGATTAAGACCTAGATAACAGTCCCTCAATATAGGTTACATCACCTTCAAATATTCATTGATGGGCTAATATTTGCCCTCATTTATTTCTTGACATGGCCTAAAACGAGCCATAGTTTGGGCTTAGCTCATGCATACAGTTGGACCTACATAACTAATTGTGACTAGTCAATTTGGATTTGTGTGTTTGTTTTATGTCTAGGGGGAAAATTAGCAATGCCCTTCCCCCCTCCCCCCATCCCCAAGATGGCATAGCCTCCCTAACTTAAATTTATTAGGAAAAACTAAAAAGTTTCCCCACCCCTAATGTATAGCTTATGCCTCATCTCAAAAAATTCTCCCTATTATACACTTGCATTATTAATAAGCTGCCCCTTGTGAATCCTCCTAGGTCATTCCGTCTTCCTTTCAAGATTATTATGATTCACATATATTATATAGAAATAAGTTTTGGGGATCTAGTTGGAAGACTTATCCTTTGGATGGGATATCCACCATTTGAATCTTGCAATATTTATTGATGAATTATCTTGAACCATGATGAAAGATTTGAGCCAGAAGCTTGAGCATTAGAGGTGAGACCATGTATAGAGATGGGCACTTTAGAAAGATTGAAATGTAGATCCATTGAAAATTCTATCCCAACACCTTCCAATTTTTACCATGGAGTAGATCATTGGTAGTGGTTGATGAGAAGGCATATCCTAACACCTTCCAATGGTTACCATGGAGTATATCATTGGCAATGGTTGATGAACAAGCATTTTGACATAGAAAATGGAATTCAAAATTGATTATGTATCTTTGATTTGTGATCCCCTTGAAGGGAAAATATATCTTCTTCATGGGATACTTTTTTCCTTTTAAGGGATAAAATAGCTTCTCATGGAGGGATATAACAGTTAAGTGCCAAAAATAACAAATCTATGAAGGATTGCAAAAGGTCTTGAGGTTGAAAGTGTCCTCAGAATTGATTTAGCCAACATGAAATATGATTAAAACCGAATCTACTCATGATTCAGCATAAATTTCCATCTCACTGAGCACACTCTATTCAAGGGCTTGATTTAAGGGTAGAATTCCTTGCACAATAGCAATGTGAGCACCATACTCTTTGGTGTGGAAGTATCTTTTAAAAGTGCCATCTTTAGCATGGCATGGCATGCCTTTGCATCAAGGGCTTTCTTCAATAGATGGTTAAGGTACTGTAAAACAATAAGAATTACTTCTTTTTTCTTTCGACTTTGGATATTGGAATCCACTCTTTCATGGCATCCTTGGTGACCCTAGTGAATATTGTGTGGAGATTGACTACAATCAAGAAGTGCTTATGGTATTGTTTGCACAATAACCCATACTTCAACATTCCCCTGTCATTGGATGGTCTCTATATCACATAGAAATAGATCCCTTTTTAACCTTTCAAACTTCTCATGAGACAGGGGAATTGGCTCACAAGTATTATTGCATAGGAAGTATGAAGCCATGTTGATGCCACCAAATAGATTGAGCTTGCCAACTGATTTTTGGTATAATGTAGCATCTAAAAATGGAGCACTTTCCAACATCTACATGCTATGCCCAATCTCTGCAATTGTACTCATAGGTATAGCATTGAACATTCAAAATTACTCGACTATAGAGTCAATATACCTTGTTTGTTTTAGAAATATGCCTTCATCTAATTTTTCTATCTCTAGACCCGAAATGTAATGAAAGAATTCCACATCATTCATCTCAAAGTATTTGTGAACATTGAACTTGACCTCCTTGATCAACTTATTCTGCCTACTTGTTTGTACAATGAGGTCATCCACATAGACTACAATGATTGTACTAAAAAACTCACTCAAATAAGCTAATGGAACACAATGATGGACTAGAAATGCAACTCTATTACTCATGAAAGAGAAATGAATGGAGGAATCCCTCAGTACATGCTAGAAGTCCACAATGGGTAGCAAGCTAGCTAAAGGGATAGGAGTATATATAGCAAAATTACTCATCTCCTATAGCAAGATCTCAAATTTCTTTTTGGATACGTCTATTAAAGTGAGAGATCACTGATTTAGGCTCTCTAAGTTGGGTAAGAACCCCCTCCATAAGCTACCATCATGTGTCTCACAAATCCTTGAATCTAGCAGTCAAGGTTTGGTGAATATATGAAGATCCACCCTACGTCTACAATGTCCCTCGAGTAAGCATGTAGAGTGAAATATTAGATTCATTTCATTTAAAATAAGCAATCAAATTGGATACTAGACTCTAAGGTAGGTATCCTTCAGCTGACTTGTGGAAGCTCCTATAATTAAGGCTAACTCCTAGATAGGAAAGTCTACAATGTCATGTAGTTGAAATCAATTAGGGGAACCCAACTAGCTCCCACCTTACCTAGGTGTGGAGTACCTACCATAACATTGGTGTGCTTCATCATTGGGTCCACATGACAAAGTGGTCCATGAAGACTATTCGACTAGGTGACTAAGCCTTGTAGCTTGGATTAGCTTATTATGGTTGGCCCAATGTCCCTGTTAGATATCAATGCTCCACTCTCATGTAACTACGCGGGAACCAGCTAACTCTACTTGTAAGCCCCCCATATGAGGAGAACACATTTGAGTAGCTCGATTATCCGGTAGGTCCTAGTTTGGACACCAGAGATGGGGGCCATGTGTGGCCTGATGGCTGGACAGCTTTATATAGAGTTGGCACACTACCAACTAGGCTATATGCAAGTGCGAGAAGGCATCCCATGACTGACTGCACTGAGGGTAGACGGAGCATTTCCCGGGGCAGCCCACTCTCGAGTTGCAGGGCCCGTTTGGAGAACCAGATGATCCCAGATGGCCCTGGGCCAAACGGGGACCATAGGTTAGATGCTCTATTTTGCGCCACGGTTCTATCATGTGGTCGGTGGCCTATTTCAGGACCGACCTCTAGTCGACCATTTTGGGCAGACTGGGTCGGTCTCCTAATTGGGTCTAACCTGACTATGACTGGTGGCTATATAAGAGCAAGCCCGTGAAGCCCATATTCATCGCTGGCTATAGTAACCCTGATTCCTTAGCATCCAGCCTCCGTCCTCTACTGTTTCCAGCACGCCATCGAAGCTTCACATAGGAGCACACGACTGGAAGGTTGCGCCATCTATTGTATCAGTTTTACAGTAATCAAATTTTTTATTCTCCATACTATCTTCTTTTCTCTCTTGCATACGAGATCCTGTTATC
Organism: Dipteris shenzhenensis; assembly: GCF_047967505.1. Taxonomy (NCBI): domain Eukaryota; kingdom Viridiplantae; phylum Streptophyta; class Polypodiopsida; order Gleicheniales; family Dipteridaceae; genus Dipteris; species Dipteris shenzhenensis. The sequence continues at coordinate 8,590,869 of NC_141603.1, read as the reverse complement.
TATTGAGCATAGATGTATTATTTTCTTACATGGTATCAGAGCTTGGGCTCTAGCAAGAAGATTTGGTAGTGTGTTTCTATTTGCGAGCAGATTGTGAGAGATGGCCCAGCCTGCAAGACTGTGAATCCCACCCTTCGGTAAAAGCGGAAAGTTGGACAGCTCTAACTATCCACTCTGGAAGTTCAAGATGAAGACCATCCTAAGTGCATACGAGCTTTGGGATATTGCTACTGGGGTGGACTTGAAGCCGGTTCCAAGAATCCAGCCAATGCAACACAACAGAACGGTACCAACTGCGGATGAGATTCTCACGTGGACAAGAAGAAATGTAGATGTGATGTGTTCTATTATCTGCAGTGTAAGTGATTCTGTCATGGCGTTAATTCAACATGTCACCACAGCGGAGAAGGCATGGACAGGATTTTGAAAAATCAGTACTAGACCACGAATCAAACGCGGATTCAAAATCTGGAGACTCAACTCGCGAACGAGAAATTATCTGTCTGAAATGGCAGAGAAGTTCATCACCAAGGTGAAGAATCTACGCGATCAGATGATTGCGATTGGCATCACCATCACCAGCGAGAATCTAGCACGAAAGTGCATACGGATTCTCCCACCAAAGTACGACGGTCTTGTTATGGCGATGAATACGCAGAAGAAAAATATGCCCCTCAACTTTGAGGATTTCAGCGCGATGCTTTTGGAGGAGGAGATGCGTCAAAAGATGAGGACTGGAGAAGATTCGGCTTTCTAGACTCGATCAAAGAAAGGTAAGGGTAAGGACTCTGGTAACCCATCTTCTTCTGATGATAAAAAGAGAAAGAAGAAGATCAAGTGCTTCTATTGCAACAAGGCAGGGCACAAGCAGAATGAGTGCCGGAAGAAGATTGCAGATGAGAAGAACGGAGTAAAGAAAGAGTCCAGCAACAGTGCGCAGGCAATACCAGTAGAGCTGTTCATAGCAATTGAGGAGATTTGCACGGAGGTAGTTCATGTACCTGCAGATGAACCTTGGATTATTGACAGTGGTGCATCGTGCCACATGACCAGTTGGAAGGATTGGTATACCTCTCTACATCCGGTAAGGAATGACATCCTGGTAGCAGTCGGCAATGATGCAAAATGTCCAGCAAAGAAAAAGGTACGATTGCTCTCAAGTCAGATGGAGTTGTAAAATAGTTGTCCGATGTTCTTTATGTGCCAGATATCAAGAGGAAGTTGTTGTTCGTTTCTGCAATCACGGATCGGGACCTCAAAGTTCAATTCGATAAGAATGGCGCATAGATTTTGGATCTTCAAGGAAAGGTCGTTGGTAAAGGTACATGGCGCAACAACATCTACGAACTCTCAGCTTTCAGTGCTTGAGCTAATGTGAGCAACACTAAGCTGTGGCATGAGAGGTTTGGTCATCTAAACCTTAGTTCTTTAAAGGAGATGCATAAAAGTGGAATGATTGCAGACCTACCAGAAATTACAGATCTGTCCGATGTATGTGAAGCTTGCATGATGGTGGGCAAGCAGCATCGGCAGCCCTTTCCTAAAGAGGCCAGCAGGGCAAAGGCTCCTCTAGAGCTCATTCACACGGACCTCTGCAAAAAGAAAGTGCAACCTCTATCCCTTGCTCTCTTGTAAATCCCCTCCCTCTCCTCTCTAGTGCAGCCTTTATCCCTTCCTCTCTTAAAATCCATCTCCTCCCCTCCACTCTTGTGTAACCCTCCCTACTTGCCTTGTGCAACCCTCTCCCTAACTTCTTGGTCATCCCTTCTCTTCATTTCCCTGTCTGTTAGATATCAATGCTCCACTCTCGTGTAGCTACGCAGGAACCAGCTAACTGTACTTGTAAGCCCTCCATATGAGGAGAAGGCATTTGGGTAGCTCAGTTATCTGGTAGGTCCTAGTTTGGACACCAGATGGGGGCCATGTGTGGCCTGATGACTGGACGGCTTCAGATAGAGTTGGCACACCGCCAACTAGGCTACATGCAAGTGCGGGAACACATCCCTTGACTGACCGCACTGAGGGTAGACGGAGCATTTCTTGGGGCAGCCCACTCTCGGGTTGCGGGGCCCGTTTGGAGCCTCAGATGATCCCGGATGGCTCTGGGCCAAACAAAGGCCGTAGGTTAGTTGCTATGTTTTGCGCACCGGTTCTATCGTATGGTCGGTGGCCTATTTTGGGACCGACCCCTAGTAGACTGTTTTGGGCGGACTGGGTCGGCCACCCAATTGAGCCTAACCGACTACGACTAGTGGCTATATAAGAGCAAGCTCGTGAAGCCCATTTCATCACTGGCTATAGCAACCCTGATTCCTTAGCATTCAGCCTCCGTCTTCTATTGTTTCCAGCATGCCATCAAAGCTTCTTTCACAGGAGCGCACAGTTGGGAGGCAGCGCCATCTATTGTACCAGTTCTACAGTAATCAAATTTTTGATTCTCCATACTATCTTGTTTTCTCTCTTGCATACGAGATCCTGTTATCTGTTGAGCACAGACATTGTATTATTTTCTTACACTCTTATAAATCCCCTCCCTCTCCTCTCTAGTGCAACCTTTACTCTATGAAAGTAGTCAATGTTTTGGTTGAATTGGTGTAGCTTAATGGAGTTGGAGAAACTGAATCCTATGATTCTGGACTTGGGAATCTCCTAGGTTTATAGGTCAAGGCACCCACAAAGATATTTCAGTACATCTCCTTGTTTTCTATCATTTTAGTATAATTTTAATACATTTGTTTATGTTACCTACTTCTCTTTATTTTTTGTTTTTGTGTATGTTGTATGGTGTGCCCATTGTGAGGATAGATACTCCATGCAAAGGCTTGATCTAATGATGATGAACAATACGAGCCCATCCTATCATTTGATGAAACATCCTGAAGATCTAAGAGTATGCTCAACAAGCATGGTACTACTCATCATAGGGAGGGGAAACATCACGATTAGGTCCTACTTATGCCAAGGCTATACCACGAACATAGAAAAATGGAAAGCACTCATAGCCTAACTCCATTTGGTATCCTTGATTGGGGTTTCAAGCTTGAAAACACAAGGGGATTCCATGCTAATGGCCAGGGCTATACCAACAACATGCGAACATAGCCAAATTTTATTTGGCATCCCTCAAGCCTACAAATACTAGGGGATACCATGCTAAGCATCAATTAGATTTAGAGTGATTATCAAACTATTAATTGGATCATGAGGTAATACCATCATCAAGATTTAGAACTCATTGGTAGTTTTTGTTATGTAGAGGTGATGTATGTTAATCAGGCATGGCTAACCACCTAGCATCACAAGCATATCTCATCTCTATCCCAATAGTGGTATTTTATCACTTCAAAAGGCTTATCATCAAGAAATGCATGGCCTATCTTGAGTAACAATCCATTTTTTGACATGTGACATGTCAAACAACGTACTCCAAATAAACAAAATTGAATGCAAGCTATACTGTGAAGTAAATGACAAACTCAAGCCAATGAAGGACCTCTTTGTGGCCATCAGCCCGAGACAATTGATGAATTTGCAAAGAGCCATATATCTACATTGGACTTTGAAAAGAGTGGAAGAACCATATGGGTTCTAAAGTTGAGAGATGCACCCACGATGCAGTTGTAAATTTAGAACCTTTATATGAGTCCCAAATTTCCCTTTGACTACACTAGACTACCTGCACATCGAAGAGAGATCTAGAACAAGGTTGCATGTCACCCAAGAGAGCACATCTAAAGTTACATTTGTAGTGACACATTTGTAGGTTGCATTTGTTTTCATGTATGTGCTAACATTGTCTTGTAGGTAACAAAGACAAAAGAGAAGATGAGGTGGTCTTGTGCCCAAGGGTTGTAGTGATTATCGGGTTAAAGATCAGGACGAGCTTGGATAGTTAGGATTCACCAAATGTTGGTGCAAAAGTACCACCCATAAGCAAGTAATTAAATATGGATCAAGAGTAAAATGTCAGCAAAACACCAAACTAGATCAAATGCAAACTCTAAGATAGGTTAAGAGATGTCTCCAACGCATGCAGAAGCAGTGCATGGAACACCACTTTGATCCTCAAGTTTCACAATGTGGAATCCAAAAGGCATTCAAGGGCTAGTATCTACCATACTTAGGAATCAGACTTGATAGGCCATCTATAGCCTCGGGTCTAGTGGACACTCAAGGTCTAGATCCATGGGTCATCTCTTTGACATAGGTCTTTAGAAACCATATACAAGCTTAAGAGTCAACATTCACCTTTCAAAGCTAGACCTATTGGCACATCAAAGGACATGATCTAGTTGCCATACTTCAAGCCAAATCGAAAAATCATGTGTTCCCAAAGTTAGGAATCACTTAACCTGGGTTCAAGACTGACTTCACGATGACTTAGATTTTTGACCTCAACTATGGAGACTGAGGTTTTGTGATTAGAATTGCCTCCAAATTGCTCTTTCTAATCACATCGACCATTCACCATCTACACAGTCATCTTGCAAGGCCCAAATTCACACTCAAAGGACTCCAAATATTCAATCACTCTCCAAAGACTTAATCCAATTTTCAAAGTAGGAGCAGGGGTCCTAAAACATAATATCAAAGTTAGGGGATAGAGTTCATGGCTCAGGCTTAGAAGCAAAACCTATGTGGGCACATTCAATGATGACATTTGGTAGTGCTTTACAATACCCAAGTCTAACCTTCAACTAACTTTGCAGAATTTGATGGCCTAGACTTCATGAAAATCAAACACAAGCTAGGATCCACCTACCAAGTTTAAGCTAGCATCCATGGTCAAGGTTTAGAAGCAAAATCTATACATATTAAAGAGTAAACAAAAAGCCATCACAAACTGAGAGCACACTTGGTTCTACTGAACCATCTCATGAAGTTATCTTCAAAATTGCCAAGTGAACCATTGAATTGCATGTTATTTTTGGACAGCCGAATATACCACAAGGCATGTGCTGTGACATCAGACCACACTCCAAACTTCACATAAGAAACATCGCCACAAAGTATAGCTTTCCAATTAACACGTTGTCTTATCTATATTTGAATAGTTTTCCAAACCCTCCTTCCATTAGGACAAGCAACAAATAACTGGAAAATATCTTCCTTATGGCTTGGGCATCTTAGAGAAAGGATCTACATAGTTTGATGAACTTTTCCAATCCTATTTTAGAGGGAACCAACAAGAAAGATAGAATATAGAAATAGAATAGATGTACTGATTTAAAAACCAATCTTGTCCTTACCAAATTCACTTGGAAACCTCTCCACTTTTCAATTTTCTATTTAAAACTATTGAAGAATCTATCTTTCATAAAAACATCAAAACCCATTGGGATGCCCAAGAGTCTAAAAACAATCCCTTTTGAGATTTTAATCTACAAATTCATTCTCCCTAAGTGTAGAATATCCTAATTTGGAATGGTTTATTACTGAAACAAAGGCTTACAAAAAATATGAAGACACTCAAGGCTCCCTTGACATCATGAGGTGTGTTTCTTGGAGTTAAATTCATATCATCTATGAATTGTCAGGATAATAATGTTTTCCAAAGATAACAGATGTTTTCCAGAAGGAAGTTCAATACCCTTTATGTTGCCTTTACAAGCTAGTCCTAGAGTAACCAACCCAAAGCATCAGCTAACGTAGAGGTGCATGAGGTATCCTTACCTAATATATCTTTTTAGCATAAAAGACTCAGTCATTTACACAAACTTTTGGTGAAGCATTGGTTAGGAGCAAACTAACAAATGATACATAAGTTGGTCCCAGTCGTCGCAGATCCTACAAGATTGTAGGAAAAGCCCCATTTCAAAGTCAAGGTTGACTTTGCTTTATCAAAGTCAACCTTGACAAAGCAAATGTCTTGGCCTGTATCCTTAGCATATTTACAACCCTCCCAAATGTTAATAATATCTTCTAGTAAGTGCCTGCCTTCATAAATCCTTATTAACCTTGAAGAATCCAAGAACCCATTCCATTTTGAACCCTTAAAGCTAATGCTTTGGCAAATATTTTGTGAGTGGTCTCCAATTGCTCCAAGAATTGGTCTATCTCGATCTTCTTAAATTGTAGATTTCTAGCACAAACCCCTATTTAGTGTCAGCTGAACGAAAGTATTGTGATTTGGACCTGAGGAAAAAAAAAATGGAGGTCACAAAACCTAGCTACAAATTGTGTGAAAACCTCCAAGTTAAGAAATTCTATCCCCGATTTTATGAGCTTGGGGGTTTAAGAGAAATTTCCCAAAAAACTTTTTTTGATGAACACTGGTTTCTAGCAATTCTGAGTCGTAGGCCTCCTTTCTCCTCTAACAGTAAGGAGGGGCTTGGAGTTGGCTCCTCTATCTAGGAAAATGGCGAGCGCTAGAAATGCCTCGTCCAAGCTTTCCTTAGGGTGGGTTCAGAGAACAGGTGGACTGTCAGTGGTGTGTGATGTTCACACAAGGTGGACATGTCTGTGGTCATTTATTGTTAGGTGCTTTTATTGGAAAGTTATGTACAACCGATAAATTTTTTGAGTGGTTAGTAGACTCTTGACAAGTGGAGGACGGGGTGTGCCGGACAATCTTTCCTTCTGTTGGACATTTAGTCGAATCGTCTTATGCCACGTCAACCAAGGTCTTCCTGTTTGACCCTAGCCTTGGGCAGGTTTCACAACCATCGAGACGAGGAAAGAAAAAGAGGCATGGAAAGGAAATGGTGCACAATGATAGGCTGATGGGAGCGTCCATGAAAAAGAATTCCATCTTGGGCTCAACATGCTACCCAGGCGCGAACACTCGATTGTCAGGTAGTCCTGCAAAAATCGAACCGTGGTTCATCCAATAAGAATTTTGCAATGCATGCTGCAACCAAACAACTTTCTATATGGCCAGCAAGCACGTGTGAATCACGTAGCCGCACGGCCGCACTTTTATAATACAAGAGTCGAGATGGTTACGCCTTTCATTGTGGGCATGGCCCATGGATCATGGATGGGCAAGATTGTCATACTAGACTTAACCAAGTAGACAGTTAGTAGCAACCGGCCTCCCGGGAAAGACAGTTGAAGCTTGCGACCTCGTGAACTCTGGAACACGAATTTGGAACTGGAGCAAATTCATGGCCGTATCACTGTGTCCAAACTCACGCATCTGGATCTTTTTCGCTGAGAGTCCCAAAGATTGTTCTTTTGACAAGATGCTCTCCATTTTCGCAATTTGTCACTGCTTTTCAGAGGCGTCTCTCTTCTGGGTAACTCCCTGTTTGCATCTTCTCTAGTTATGGGGCCACAGCCTAGGCTACCCATCTCTTTTGGTAACATTAGAGCTGGAAATATGGCCCATAAGAGGTGGCCTCACCTGAAGGAGGATAAAGAAATTCGCTTTCATATGGGGGAGCGTTTGAATGAGTTTTCAGTGCTTCAGTCAAACAATTTGATCAACGCATATGTGAAGCGTGGGAGCATGGTGGATGCTCGCCATATTTTTGATGCCATGCCAATTCGTGATGTGGTGTCGTGGAACATTATGATCCTGGGGTATGCCAAGCATAAAGAGGGTGCACGAGCTTTGGAGTTGTATACACGGATGCACCAGGAAGGTGTCCTTCCAAGCGATCGAACCTTTGTTTCTGCATTCAAGGCTTGCAGTAGTCTAGCAGCATTGGAAGAGGCGAAGAAAATTGACGGGAAATTTGCAAAAATAGGATGGTTGGAGAAAGGTAGAGCCATCCATTCCCAAGTAGTTACGAGCGGGTTTGAATCAGATGTGTTTGTGGGAACTAACTTGGTAGATGTGTATGTGAAGTGTGGGAGCATGGAGGATGCAAACTGTGTCTTTGATAAACTGCCTCGTCGGGATGTGTTTACGTGGACTAGCATGATCCTGGGGTATGCAGAGCAAGAAGAAAGCGAGGAGGCATTTAGACTTTACGCCAAAATGCAAGAGCAAGGCCTGTCACCGGATAGCATTGCCTTTGTCGCCATCCTGAAAGCATGTGGCAACAAAGCAGCTCTGGAAACTGGAAAGGAACTCCATTCTGACATTTGCAGGGTTGGTTTTGAAACTATTGCAAGTGTGGCAAACAGTCTTATAGGCTTGTATGCTAAATGTGGGAGCATGGTTGATGCGCAACTGTTGTTTGATGCATCGCCCACAAGGGATACTGTAACATGGACTGCATTGATTGCAGGATATGCCCACCAGGGAGAGAGTGAACTAGTGTTTAATCTGTTTGAGAGCATGAGGCAGGATGACATACTGCCAAATAGGGTCACTTTTCTTACTGTTCTCACCGCATGCAGTCATGCGGGTCTAGAGGACAAGGGCCAGAAATACTTACAGGCTATGAAGAGACAGTATGGCATTAGTCCAAATATTGAGCACTATACTTGCATGGTGGATCTTCTCAGCCGTACAGGGCGGGTGGAAGAGGCAACGGCAATGGTGGAGAAAATGCCTTGCCAACCTAATGTTGTTATATGGTTGACAGTGTTAAGTGCTTGCCGAAAGTGGAAAAATGTAGAGGTTGGAAGACATGCCTTTGAAAATGTGGTCAGATTGGACAAAAAGCTTCCTGCAGCATATGTTCTAATGGCAAATATATATGCTGATGCTCAGATGACAGAGGACTGTGATAGGATCCAGGTAATGAGAAAGAAAGCTCAAGCAGGGAAGAAGCCAGGGCAGAGCTGGTGCACAGATCCTTGCGGAATGCTGCACACAGAGGAGAAAGGATTTGTGTCTGACATGGAGGATGTGTTACTGGATGTATGTGATGATGACAAGCAAGATACATTCATTGGGCACAGTCAGAAGGTAGTTACTGCTTGTGCCCTAACGAATACATCCTAGGTAAAAATCTAATGTCCATGCGCTTATATTGAAGATTGAACAATGGAATATTGTTTCTAGAGGTGCGAGCCACATTCACAATGGAAAGGATCGTAAGGGTCCTTGTGGTGACCGCATTTAGAGCAGAGTCCCTCTCCTTTGGAATCTGTCCAGCAGAGCTGTGTGCTGGGCAAGACATGGCTTGATGGTGTGTGCTCTAGTGATGCTGGAAAGTCACATTTGCAATCACAAGAGTGCCGAGTGTCATTGTGGGGGAGTATTGGGACAACTCTGCATCTACAACAAACTCCTCACCTCTGGGATCTTATCAGCAATGCTGAGAAGACGAGTGTGCTCGGATGGGATGGTCAAAGGAACAATGATGGTGCTTTGACCATGGCATAGTTGTGTATGGCACAATGTCACCTCAATTGAGCTAGCTGACAATATCTATTCGGATGTCAAAAAGGATATCAGCCAAACCTGGACCATGTCTGGGCTTCCTAGGATAGGTGCAAAGGAAACCAGTAACTCTGTTATATCTTGAGAAATGTTTGGTCAGGGCACAGACAGCGTTAGAGAGTCAGGCTTTAGTGTTCTGACTCTTCCTACAACAAAGTTGTGACCGATGAACTTGTTCACAGTATACCAATTGAATCGATGCATGACTGGTATTAGCAACCAAGCATTGATCTTGATTTGGTTTTTGTTCTCATCTAAAGATGACATGCTCCCTTCTCTCTTTCTTCCCTCTGTGACCCGTCCCTCTTTCGCCTGTCATCCTCAATTTTTATGATTGGATATAGTCCTATGAAGGCATATATTGTGCTTAGTTTGGAATTTCTGATAGGTGGCCTTCTGTCCATGGCACTTGAAAGGATTGCATTAAACAGCAATAATGTATAATTGAAGCGCCAACTAAGTGTGTCTGAAGAACAGTACCGAGCACAGGTACAGCAAGCTGTTTGTGACTTTTCAGGCTCTTTAAATTTTCATGTTTAACCATGGATCCAATCCTTGTGGTTTATTACATGCCACATCAAGACAAGAAAACAAATATGTAACTAGGTGGTGTTGAGGTAGTAAATTTAATGAACACTTTGTGTCAACGTCGATCCCCCAGGGAATAGATTTTTATTTAAGGAGGGGCAATACATGAGCTCAACATCAGGACCCCAATATCGGAACAGCTCCTTGAACGAAGTCAGCTTTCATCCTCATAGATCTCTTGCCAACATTCTAAGGAAAACCCTGGCAAGCTTCTATGTTAAGTATGCTTCTATGTTAGACATCAATAGTGAATGGGACTTGCTTCTAAGCCAAGCCTAAATGACTATGTGCAGCGGAAAATATAGATTAGACCACAGGATCTCTTGCTGATATGGTTCCTATTCAGTATATGTGCACGATAAAATTTCATGCTCAGATTTGGAAATAAACAGCGAGATATTGCACCCCAAATGTAATAAATATGTCCACAGATAGGACCAAAGATGAATACAAAAGGGAACTCACAACTCACACCATGTGGGCAGCTAGATGCTGCTGCACTGGTGGCCGATCCTACATCTGAGATCCCAAGTGTTGCCAAAACCTCCTGCTGTTTCCTTCTTCTGCTGGGTGCCTCCAAGTTAGTTCTTCAGTGGCATAGCAAGGAGCCCCAAATTCATTAACACCCTTTCTGCTCTAGTATTCTACTCCATTGATGAGCTCTACACTGCTGCTGGATCTTCTCTGTTTGCTGGTGGCCCTGCTGCTGCCCAAGAACACTCGTGCTTGCGCCTGGAACATGCCCTGCAAGTGCTGGACTGAACGGTTTATTTGCCCACTAGTAGTGCCTGGAATGCACTTAGCTGTGATTGTAGACTATGTTATTCTGTCTCACCACGGAGGCCTATTTGTAGGACTGGAAGTCCCTCTGATCTCGCCGCGACCATGAAACCCAGATCTGAGGTTATTTTCCGGACCTGCAGACCTGGTCTGTAGCAATGAACAGACTATCCAACAAGGACTGGCTGGCCAGTCCTCAGCCAGGGTCTATACAAAGCTGGTATTGCTCATACACAGGACCATGCTGCACCTCCATGGCCCCTCCCAAAGGGGATTCTTCAGGAGTTGACACGTGGTTTCAGAGAAGCCTCAGAGGATCTACTGGAGGAATCTACATCTACGACTGAGTTTGGATGTAAGCTGACCTCCATTAAGTCCAGACTGTTGTGACAAGTTTTTCTGCAGTCTGTTCAGACAAAAGCAAGATTTTAAGGCATCTATACCTTGCCATAGTGTTGGACACAATTGCCACAAACTCTGTGAGGCTAAAAATTTATGAAGCCAATTAACCAATTCAGAAAGTAAAGATTAGGATGATGAGGGAGATATGGTATTGACGGAAGGAACAGAGCTCGGGACGGCAGATGTCAGGGAGTTGACAAGGAAGGTCCTGGTATCAGCAGATCCAGATTAAGTCAAGGAGTGGAAGTTGAAGGATGCAATAGCACTCTCCATGATGTGGTTGACAATGCCACGTTTTGGCACCTTCCAATCTATTCTCAGCATTAGGATGTGGCAAGGATTTTGCCTTGGAGCTAGATGGGCAAAAGAAGGTTGTAAAACTAGGATGAGCTGTAGGCTATTGTCATACAAGACCACTCCACTTCGGGAGCTTATCGACCACATCGTAACATTCGTCCCAAAATATGTGCTTCACAATTTTGTAGCACATTGGCAAGGCAAGGGATTCAAGACGTGCCTTGCCAATTTTCCAAAGGACACAATTATCTTTGCGATTGATTTTGCTAAAATTACTATTTTCAAGAACAAGATGAGATACAAAGTGCACACTAGTACAACAAGTAGATAACATTTTTGGTGCATATCACCTACAGCCATCCGTTGGATTCTATGAGTAATACCAGTCTTCCAATAGACTCTGAGTACAGGAAAGTGCAATGCACATATCATTTCTACACTTCAAATGACAGAGAACATGACATATTGTTTGTCCAGCATGCTTTTCTATTGCACTGGGATTGGTTTCCCCAAGTAAAGGAAACAGTAAAACAACATTGTGTGGGGTCAAATGGTGCATCCTCTCAGTTTAAATTAGCCCATCGATTCTACTTTATTACAAGATTAGGATCCCTCCTCACTGGTCTAAACATGTGGTGGAATTTCTTTGGCTCTAACCATGGCAAGGGAGAACATGATGGATGTGGCATCGTTATTAAGTGAGCTCTTTTTATAGACATCATTTAACATGCCCTCAAGATAAGTTACAGGATTCCCACAATGCAACAACATGGCTTGCATCTAACCTATCCACAAAGGTAGAGTTGAAATACAATAAACAGAGCCACAAGATGGGTTGCATCTAACGTGTCCACAAAGGTAGAGTCAAAATACAGTACACAAAGCCTCAAGAACAGCTTCGTGCACAAAGTGTTCCACAAGGTGAAGATGTATGTAGAGAAGAGAAAGACATATGACTGTAAAACCATTAAAGAGACATGAAATTTGCACAGCATATGAGGATTTTTAGACAACCACCTGTGTCTCAAAATAAGACAACTTTCCTACTTTTGCAGTGCGTGCATCATGGGAGCTTATGACGATTGTGAGTGTTACGAAAATTATATTTCTGATATATCTTGCTCTGGATATTATTTTATTTTAGTCAAGTGTAACTATGGCAAAGTATTCCATAAAAGCGCACCGGACGCGACGGGGGTCCTAGTGGATGCTTTGTGTGGCTAGTTGGGGACGCCTGACTAGCTTATGTTTTGCCATGCTATGGGTGATTCCATGTTAATATTGATGTCGCTAGTGTTATTGTTGTGCTTGAGTATTGTACTTTGAGTTTGATTATGTTAGGATCAGTTGATTTGATGATGCGTTCAATCGATTGTTAATAACTAATGTAATTGGCGGCTTGAGTATATGTGATGGAACTCACAGCGAGGTTTGGAGTTAGTGTGAGGGTACCGATCAAGGTGTCGCACAGTGCATCTTTTATGGCCATGGGCCAATTTTGTATTTCTTTAATATTGCAAGTTTGAGCAATATATTTTAGGGAGGACATAATTCAATTTTGGGCCCAAAGAGGCTCTGTAAAGCAAATTCCTTATTTTGGAAGAATTTTGGCTCCTTGTGCTTTTATGAAATATTATAAATACTCTAGATGAGGAAGTGTGAGTGCATGCCTTACCAATGTGGAAACATTATTTGCTGGGAGCTAAGTTTCGTATCAAAACTGATCAACAAAGTATCAAGCATTTGTTGACTTAGCCACTAATATCTAATAGACGCAATTTTACTATAGGATTTACAATTCAAAAATTGTCATGAATAATGAAGTTGGTATCGTGTTGGTAAGAGCATTTGTGTAGCTACTCATGGAATAGATGTGGATTGGGAGGATTTTTCGCAACACCAAGATGTGAACCTGTGGTTAGGTAGCTTTACAGATATGAAAAGGGAGCAACAAAGGTTCAGTGTGGAGAAGCAACGTGTACTGGATGAGTAGAAGAGTAAAGTTGACAAGAAGAATGCAAGATTGCTAGTAGAACTTGAGGCTGCTACTATAATGGAGGCTAAAGCCCTTACAAAAGTAGAGTCGATTACACATAGAACCAGTTGGGTGTGTAATAAAATAGAAAATTTTCCACATGGTAGTAACACTATTAGTGAAGTGCTACAAGAGGAGTTCTTGAAGGATATGGCCAAACTTGAAGTAGAGCTGGATTCAGCAAAAGAAATTTTTGAATAAGTAAAAATGCATCAAGTCTATGTTGGAGAGCACTTGGCTACAACAAGCACAAGTTTCTTGAGTAATATGCAACATTCCATTTTTCAGAGAAGGTGCAATGCATTTATCCATCCTGCAAAGTATCTATATCAGATGCATGGTTGGCTGCCAAGGGCTTCGACAAAGCAGGTACATTTTCTATACCCTTTATTTGTTATTACTTATTTAAAGTCAATAGTACTAAATAATACTGTTTGTTGTTTGAAGTTAGTTATTATAGAGAGACATACCATATAACTAAATAGTATTGTTTAGTACTAATTAATACTATGTGATGTTAGAAATCAGTCGTAATAGAGTGACTAAATAGTACTGTTTATTACTAATTAGTACTTAGTACTATTTAGCACTATTTGGCATTTAGTACTAATTACTACAACACTATTTAGTACTAATTACTACAACACTATTTAGCATTTAGTATTATTCAGAACTATTTAGTATTTAGTACTAGCTAGCACTTAGTACTATTTAGCACTTAGCACTAAGTAATATTTAGTACTTATCAATATTAGTAGTATTTAGCACTAAGTAATATTTAGTACTTAGCAGTATTAGTAGTATTTAGCACTCTTAGTAGCACTTAGCACTTAGTACTATTTAGCATTTTCTACTATTTAACATTTTGTACTATTTAGTACTATTTAGCATTTAGTACTAGTTAGTACTTAGCACTATTTAGCACTTAGTAGTATTTAGCACTATTAGTAGTACTTAGCATTAATTAATATTTAGTACTTAGCCGTATTCATAGTATTTAACACACTATTAGTAGTACTTAGCACTTAGTACTATTTAGTACTAGTTAGCATTAGTACTATTTAGCATTTAGTACTAGTTAACACTTAGCACTATTTAGCACTTAGCTGTATTTAGCACTACTAGTAGCACTAGGCACTAAGTAATATTCAATACTTAGCTGTATTATTAGTATTTAGCACTATTAGTAGCACTTAGCACTTAGCACTTAGTACTATTTAGGACTTAGTATTTAGCACTTAGCACGTAGTACTATTTAATAATATTGTTTGTTGTTTGAAATTAGTTCTTTAGGATTTGTTTGTTCTTACTTATACTCTTTAGTACTAAATAGTATTGTTTGCTGTTTGAAATAGAGTATTGTTTATGACTAACTAGTACTGTTTAGTCCGAATTAGTATTGCTTATGACTAAATAGTATTGTTTAGTACTAATTAGCTCTAGAATCCAACACAGCCCTTGTCAATATGGTCCTTGAGGGGTCCCCTTTAGGGACAAGGGCCATATTAATAGGGGATGTGTTGGAATATGGAATATGGCCCTTTTCCTAAAGGGGACCACTCAAAGGGCCATATTCCATATTTGCTTTTTTGAAATCAGTTTTATATAGCACTATTTATTCAAACTAAACAGTTGTTCTCTTCGTTACACAAACAAGTGTAGCCTTTGAAACTCCTCATCCCAAAAAGTTTAAGAGTGCTACAACACAAGTGAACCTATTGAAAGTGGGAAATTTGAAGCTCCTAGCATTTCAATAGTGTTCATAGACATGGAGAAAGAACAACACAGAGAGGGACATGCCTCATGTGGAAAAGAAGGCAATGAACATGTATTGGATGGAAGGTGATTTGAAGATGACAACTCTATGGAGGATGAAGGGGAACAAGAGCGTGAATATGATGAGGATGAAATGATAGATAAGATCAGAAAGTAGCAAGCAGTTGCACAAGGGGAGCCCATAGTTGCAGAGGGGAGAGGTAGGACTCTTTTTTTTTTGGCAAAAAAAGGGTATTTATTTTGATATGTTCCTATTTTATCTATTGCATCGATTCATGTTTTATCTATTGTTTAGAAGATGAAAGTTTGTCATAAAAGGAGGCTACTACTACCATGAAGCAAGGGATACAACACGAGAAATCTACTGTGGGGTCCTTGTATAGAAGGAAGAATATAAAGGCAAAGGAGGGTATGTATTTTTTTGTGAAGATGCACATTTTATCTATTGTTTAGAAGATGAAAGTTTGTCATAAAAGGAGGCTACTACTACCATGAAGCAAGGGATACAACACGAGAAATCTACTGTGGGGTCCTTGTATAGAAGGAAGAATATAAAGGCAAAGGAGGGTATGTATTTTTTTGTGAAGATGCACGTTTTGTATACAATTCCTCAAATGCAGTCTTGATAGACTTTCTTTCTCTGAATTGCCACTGTAGACAATGGTAATGGAGACACGGAATATGATCTACACTAACCTAGATAAAGATGATCTACAACACTTGGATGAAGATTATCTGCAACACTTGGATGAAGATGATTAGCACTTGGATGGTATTATAGAGAAAGCAATAGCATGCGACGACATGCAAGACTTTCCTAAAAAGCAAAGTAAGGTTAAAGACATAGATAGTAGTGAAAATCTCATTGAGGCAACTGAGATCATATCAGGCCTAAAGCCTAAATTGCCTATCAACTCTGATGGAGAGGACATGCAGGATGACATGGTACTAGGTAGCCTTCTCCCTACTATGATGAAGAAGAGAAAATAAAGTGTCCAGACAGTTTCTAAGTCTTATGTGATTGAACCTAGAAAATTCCCAACCCCAAATGTTCGGACTAGATCCTCTATGAAATGACATTGTATGAGAGCTGGTCTCACAAGTTTTGAAATTTTTGAATGAAAACAAAGTCTTGTTTTTTTTCCATCAACTCATATATGTATATGTGTCATTGTTGCTTCTAGGTGAAAAGGAGATATCCTACCTCAAAAGAAGTTGTTAATATTTGATATGAATGGAATATTGTTAAAGAGGTGGTAGCAGTCTGCTCTTGAAATGGCCCAAGGAGGGGACCTTCATATATAGGCAACCATGTCATCTCTTTATAGCCACAATTGAACACTTATTTTATTAATTTTAGACTTCTCAATGTACAAATTCATTTTTATAGATACTTTTGGACTAGTTTTTGGATAAAATTTAAGAAAAACCCCTCTCTTCAAAACACAAATTAAAAAAGAAAAACAAGCACTTTTTTAGAGTTTAATAAAGGAAATGAAATCAAAATTATAAAATTTAATGTGACAAAGATAAGTTACACCAAAAGATAAGATGTAGCTGTAAACTCTCATAATATTTATAATGGTGTCAACAAACACCCTCAAAAAGTTACAATAAGCCTCTCACTGGAAGGCATTAGTATTTGCTATTTCTATCCGAGATTCAACCCATTCCTATACTGAGACCATCTCATCATGATCAATGTAGATAAAACTACAAAAGAGAGGTAAGGAATTATAAAATTTTCCCTCGATAGCACTTTCTCGGTTCCGTATGTCTTGCGCTTCATGTGGTGGAATCTCCCATGACGAGTGCTACGAGGAGTAACCTCACTTAGAAAGTCTACTAGCTCTCTCCTATATGAAAGTAAACTATTTATTTTGATGGTAGACCTACTTATTTTTCTCTCTCCTCCCTCTCTAGGCACTTCTGAAGAGAAAAATCCTCCTTTTCCTCTTGGGTTAGTGGAGCTCGTTGTCTCTTTCTTTGCACTCTGCTCGCCTCATTCTCGGTGATCCAATCTTTATTGGTGCTAATGGCTTCCTCCACTGAGAAGATGACTTCAAAGAGATCCATGAAGCTTTGAGCTAAGAGAAGATGGAATGAGGAACAAGAGAAAGTGAGGGAGTAAGGTTGTGAGATGAAGAAGAAAAAGGCAGAAGAAGGAACTACAAGTGTGAAAGTAAGGCAAATAAGAATGGCGAAAGAAGGAAGTGAGAGTGAGAGCAAGGTAAAGGAAGCAAAAGAGCGAGAGTAAGGCTAAGGATTAGAGAATGACGAAAGAAGGAGCTGAGAGTGTGAGAGTAAGGCATGTGAGAGAGAGGAATTTAAGGATTCTAGAGTGCACGCCACAATGTGAGATGAAAGATAATTACAAATAAAGTAATTAAAGTTCAATATTATGGGAAAAGTGAGTGAGGTGAAAGATTACAAATAAAGTGAGTTCAAGACTTGAAATAAAGATTTAGAGAATGCTCTAGTAGATAGTGTGAAATGACATGTGAAAAATCAAAATGTTTGATAATGAGTGAGGTGAAAGATTACAAGTAAAGTAAGTTGAAGACTTGAAATAAAGATTTAGAGAACGCTCTACTAGATAGTGTGAAGTGACATATGAAGAATCATAATGTGTGATAATGCTCATGAGAAAGTTGACATTTCGCTATGATGATGGTAGGAGAATGCTCTACTACAAACTATGAAGTGACAAGTGCAGAACCGTAACTTGAGACGAAAGATTTTGAATAAAGTGAGTTAAAGATTTGGAATGAAGTGATTGGAAAATCCTAATGAGAAAGGAAGTGATTTCATTATGACAACGATGGGAGAACTCTCTACTTGACAGTGTGAAGTGAAAGATAAAGAACCATAATGTGAGATGAAGGATTTTGAATAAAGAACCGTAATGTGCATTAAAGATTTGAAAAGACCGACTTTAATACCTCTTCTAGTATTTAAAAAACCATAGAATGAGACACTTATATAATCAAATAATGATACACATGGAAGAAATATCATAAGTAAATGTCATTATATATTGTAACATTTAACATAAGTAACAAAAACACTATCATGAGTCAACATAAACAAGAAAAAAATGTTCAAGGAATCATGTTTCTTATAGGTCATCTACATGCTCTACAATGGAGTAGAGTCTGATGAATCCTCTTGAGGCTATGATGCTCTAAGAGTACATTGAGTCTCTACTTCTTATGCAGATAGTATACACCAAGTTGCTACTTCTGGTGCAATTTGTAATAATGTTGAGATAGAATCAATCTCTTATTCCTTTGCAAGATGTGATTCTAATGATGCAAATTGACTCCCTACTTCTTGTGTACATTGAGTTTGTACTTCTGATGCAACCTGTAATAATTTTGGGATAGACTCACATTGACTCTCTACTTCTTGTGTACATTGAGTTTGTTCTTCTGATGCAAGTTGTAATAATTTTGGGATAGACTCAATCTCTTCTTCCTTTGCAAGATGTGATCTTGTAGATTGCACATTGAGTCTCTACTTCTTGTGTAGGCAAAATGCATTGAGTCTCTACTTGAGGTAGAGACTGTAATTCTTTTTTGCGATAGTCTCACTCTCTTCTTCTTTGCTTGAGGTTGTGATGCTTTAGGAGACTGAATCATCTCTTGTATTTCTTTGGGTGGCTTTTGGACTCTACCTTAGTGACATGTTGTCTCCCAATGGTAGCAATTATGTCGTGAATGGTCGTAGCCATAAAATCTTGTAGCTCAAGCTCTATATATGCTTCTATTGAGACATGTGAGGCCCATTCACAAATTTCATTGAGGAACAATATGAAGTTGTAGGCAACTCTCCTCCCATTGCTATACCTATCTTTTTGCTCCACTACAATACATGTTTAGAAATTTGGTTGCTCTTGATGTTTCCTGATTTTTCTAATAGCAGATACTAACTTGTTTGCAAACCCACCCATCATGACATATGAAAACAATGATTGTGTGTAGTAAATAGTAAGAGGCATGTCCATAATGATATGTTCAAAGAACACTTACTTGATCACTGAGCTATGAAAGCCTTTAAATGAATTGACAAACCAACAATGGTTGTCATCAAGATCCCATACTACCAAGCTCCAATGTAAGCTACATGACCAATAAAGAAAAATTATCAATTGACACAAGAGACTAAATGCAACACTGATGGCTATAAATCAAGTCATCACGACAAAAAATCTTTGAAGGGAAGCACTTCCAACAAGGATCGCACCACCAAGGACAGAGTGGAAGCCATGGCCCTAAGAGTAAAAGATGAAATGATGCAGGCCATCAAGCAAAACTTGCACATCTCTCAACCACAACAATACCCACAGAGAGAAAATGTTTCGTGATTCACACTGTATGGCCAACCATATAGCCAATGAATGCCCAATCCTAAGGAAAAAGATGAAACCCACTAGAAGTGGCTCGACCCCCATGGTTATGGTGTCCCATTTGCAATGTTGCAGGCCATGATGTAAGTACTTATTTCTACAATATGAGGGTAGCACAACCCTAGCCCCAACAATACCAACAGCCACCAATCCCAGTGTACAGGCGATGTACAGGCGACCAGCACTAGCACCTAATGCACAAGTGCCATGCCTCACCAGTGAGGACACAAGTGCCTCAACTAATTAGGAATCCCAATCCTCTGCAAGATCCGCGACCTCCCAATCTTGCTCTAGTAGCTTCAGTGTGACAACTCTAACCAAAAGAGTTGGAACCTCACTATGAGTATGAAACAGAATACCCTATGTACTACATGGATGGTGCTGAAGGACTCATTCCAATGTATACTAATCAAGTAAGGCCTGCCACATATCAAACACCCATCAAGTGTTTCAGTTGTGGAGAAAATCACCGCATAGTAGCGCATAGTGGAATGCCCACACAAGGATAACCCTACTACATTCCAACGTGTGTCTAGGGAATGCCCACACAAGGATAACCCCGCTACATTCCAACCTATGTGCAAGGAATGCAAAGTTGGGCATGCCTACATGGACTAATCACTAAGAACAAAGCATCAACCAACCATGGAAGTAAAACTTGATGTACCCCTGGGGATGACAAGTGTGGAAAATCATAGTGTGGCAACACAAAGTGTGTTATCATAGCTAGTCTTGATCATAACAAGACAACAGAGAGAAGCAGCATGACAAAAACTCCTTTCCACTCAAAAAGCAAAGAGCCCTCTAGCAAAACAAGCCACGCCATGTCTAGCAGATCCATGAAAAGTGCCACCCAAGAAGCTGAGGAAGCATATCCCAATGCTCAAACTAAGAAGGCTTTTACCCAAGCCTTGAAGCAATGGGAACAACAGGAGCAAGAAAAATTTGAGACAGGGATGGCATCAACAGAGGTCAAAGCACCATCATCACCCAACATTAACACAATGATTGATCCTAACAACTTCCAAAGGGTAATGGAGCAATAGGAAAAACATCCCCAATTGGATGGTATAGCACTAGCAAGCTTGATAAGCTGCCCCATCATGATGCCGATTGGGACCTTACTAAGAAATTTCCCTACAATGTGGGAGAGTTTCAAGGGATGGATCGAATCTTCACAATACTTCCCCCACCTGATGAAGAGGAAAAGGCTATCTCAGTAAAATTCAATGCTAGGGATGACGTAAAAAATGTAGCCATCCTACTGGAGCATAAAGCCTTTGGCCAATACCCTGCAATAGTGGATGGCGGAGCCAGAGTAAACATTTTAGCAAGAGAACTATATGAAGAATGGGGCCTACCTCCGATGCAGAAGGCCACATTCAATATTTGCCTAGCCGACCACACTAAAATGAGGCCATTGGGTATTGTCAACAATGTGTCAACAAAAATTGTTGGAGACATATTCACTCTCCAATTTACTATCTTGGATCTTCCCAAGGGAGCCACATCATACTAGATATTGTTGGGAAGACCGTGGCTTCGAGAAGCTTCAGTACTCCATGATTGGGGCATTGATAGAATCACAATCCAAAATAGAGAAACCACTGTCAAGATAAATTTGCGAATAGGGGAAATCAAACCCACTATTCCTAGAAATGTTGAAGACACTTCCTCCATGACAACCACCAATCATGCATCACCTTTACTTGTAAATGTACTACAACCCATAGAAGGGGATACATAAAGTGACATCAATAATTGGATACATGCATTGGCTACAATAGATAATTGTAAAACAACGCATCCATTGTTGCCAGATGTGGATACCCAAATGATCCAACTAGAAACACCAATCTGGGATGATGAATCAGAAGAAGTGGAAATGTCAGTCTTCATGGCAAGCGTCTAGTGGGACAGTGACCTTGTAGAGGCCATAACAGAAGGATACGGTGAAGACTTTGATTGGGATCTAGAAATAGAAGTTGATAATGCCACCTTGGAAAGCCAAGTATTCGGCAATGACTTGGAAATCCTATAGGCACTCATGGCCATAGAATACCCCAAGATAGACCCTCCAACACTAGCCAATAACAATCAGTCAAGGAGAAAGGAGGGTGTGCAACACCAAAAGGCCAAGATAGAGCACTTCAATAAATTTGAAAGAACGTAGACCAGAGTGGTGGAATTGTATTTGACTAAGCCCACAAAAGCACCTGAGTCCCCAAATTTTGAATGGGATCCTAAAGGGCTTAAAGGTGCCTATACGGCCGAAGAACCGCTCCTTGGGAGTGAGAATCCTATTGAAAATTCATCACTAGTCTCACAAAGCAAAAAACTTCAAAAGTTCAAACCCAATGTGAGAATGAAGAGTGAAATGGTGAATACTAACAAAAAAGAAGAGCATGGGAACACTGTTGGATTGGACCAAACATCTTCCCCCACAGCGGAGCTAGCAACCAAGCAAGCACCTCAAAGTGCCATGAATGCCTACGGGAAGTCCCCGATTACTTCAAAAACTACACCAGGGGAGAAGCAACAATAGCAATGCCTAAGCCATCAGTCAAGGAATCTGAGCTCACAAAAACTGAATCTTGCCTTGGACGGAGAAGAAGAAAAGCCTACATACATTTGCAAACAACTCACTCTAGAAGAAGAAAGCATTTTGCTGATGGAATATATAGATTGCATGGCTTGGTCCTACAAATAAATGAAAGGGATTTACCCTAAAGCTGCAGTACATACCATACCAATAAGGTAAGGATCCAAACTGAAGGTATGTGGACCCTACAGGACAAATCCCAAGTATGGCACCCATGTCTATGAAGAACTAGAAACATTACTAGATACTAGTTTCATTTATGAGATCGAGTGTACCGATTTGGTGTCACCAATTGCGATTGTTCCTAAGAAAAACAAGAAGCTCAAAATATGTGTGAATCTCAAGAACGTCAATGCAGCAACAATGAGAGATCATTGTCCCCTACCATTGACTAAAATAATTTTAGAAAGGGTAGCAGGGTCTGAAGTGTATAGCTTCACACAGAGTCATGTTTCCCCTACAACTCTGGACGGTTGCACATAGTACATTTAAGTCATTATGGCTCTTTGCCTCTTGACTCACTTCATTGCTCACAGAGCAACACTTCCTCTCTTAGTAACCATTTGAGTTTAACATTTTCAATTACTCTTATATCCCAAACACTTCTCAAAATAGACCAATACCCCCCTTTTTCCTTCCCCGCCTCCCCTTTTTCCTTCCCCTCCTTCTTTCCTTTCCCTTCCTTGGCATTACTATCATCTAAACCTTCACTCTGTGACCTTTGATTTTACTCTTGAAACCCTCACTTAAACCTCTCCCTTCCCCCTCAGAAATGTCCACTTGCAATGCCTTCATGGGCTTCACTGAGGATTGGCATGATCTCATTACACATCTCCTTAAAACTTGGTCCTTACCCATCTTGTAAAGTTGCCCTGCAATGAGTTGATAGGGTGCAGCTTTTAGAATTAGTTTTTTGGCATCCACTACTTTCATTTCAGGAGGTGGTGTTATTAAGTACCCAATGATGTCTGCACACCTATCAGGCACATTTACCTTCCTCCAAGAACCCCCACAGAGGCAACTCCGACGCCTCGACCATCGATAGCCCAACAACTAGAGAACGAACACCTAAAGCTCCATGAGAATTTCAAGATGCAAGCTCAGGGCTTCGAAGAGAGAGGGCACCTTTTGGAATAGGTAAAGCAGTCTTTGCCTAGGTAGATGAAGGCCTTCTTGAAGAGTTTGTTGATTGGCTTGAGTCGCATGCACTGGTCGAATACCTGCATGCTCCTCGCCCTCCAGCTACTTTCCTTGAGAATTGGTTTCGAACCAACTGGAGTGGGAGAGGTCACATGGTCACCAATGTCTACTTCCTTCGATGAGGGTACTTCATTTTCCTTTTTGAAAGAGCTAATTTTGCATAGAGAGTATTACATCATGGACTATGGATAGTGCACAATCTCTGTATTTTGATAGATGGTCTCTGTCCTTCAGCTCGAATAATCCTAGGTCCACTGTTCTTCTAGTCTGGGTAGAGTTTCCTGACTTACCGTCTTCATTGTGTAATCAGGCATTGTGTAATCAGGCTGCATCAATATGCAGAGGTGGTAAGCATCAAAAGAGAGCAGTTCATTAATCCTAGGGGGAACCTGCAGGTGTGTGTCTAGCTATATTTAGCAAAAAAGTTCCCTGAAACTATTGTAATCCTCAATTGCAAGGGTGGGGTGATCAAGGAACAAAAAGTTCTATATAAAAACTTGCCAAACTCTTGCTTTCTGTGTGGTCTTTCTAATCATGCAGTTAAAAACTATCCTTTGAAGAAAACTAAGCCTAAAGTGAACACTGAACCTCCTCAGGTTCCTAAGGAGAAGTGGGTACCCAAACAGCTGGAAGTTCCTGCGTGTCCAGGTAGTCCGATGAAGTTGAAAGAAGTCAAAAGCCCTCAACCTGCAGCTTGAGCCCAAGCTTGCTCCTAATATCCCCATGAAAAATGCCTTTGAGGATTTGTTAGGACCGCTTCCTAAAGCCAACCTTCAGCTCATTCCCAAGGACAACCGGGAGAGGAATGGGCCAAGGATTTCAAAGATGAAGTCAACAAGAGTGATGATATGTTAACTGAGGACTTTCACGACTTTGAGGAAGATCTGACCCTTCCTCCTCAAGTGGATAAAGATATCGTTGTCAAAAGAAAACCAACTATCACCGCCCACAGTAAGAAGAGGCTGTCTACAGCTAAAGGTTCTTTTGCTCATGCAAGTAGCTCAAACCCCAAGGCTAAAAAGGGGCAGAAGAAACATGGTAAGTAAACCCGTATCTTTCCTGACCCTGAACATATGTGGTCTCACTGACCCCAATAGATTAGAGGTTCTGAGCTCCAAATATGGAGTGATCTTAAAGAATCTCTTCAATTGGTGGACATGAATTGTGCAGGGTACCTAACATGGTCTAACAGGTAGATAGGAGAACTAAGGAGAGAAGCAAGGTTGGGTAGAGCCTATTTCTCTCAGAATCTCATCCCAAAACACCTCCACATCTAGAGAGGGCACCTTTTGGAACAGGTAAAGCAGCCTTTGCCTAGGTAGATGAAGGCCTTCTTGAAGAGTTTGTCGATTGGCTTGAGTCGCATGCACTGGTCGAATACCTGCATGCTCCTCGCCCTCCAGCTACTTTCCTTGAGAATTGGTTTCGAACCAATTGGAGTGGGAGAGGTCACATGGTCACCAATGTCCGCTTCCTTCGACGAGGGTACTTCATTTTTCTTTTTGAAAGAGCTAATTTTGCATAGAGAGTATTACATCATGGACTATAGATAGTGCGCAATCTCTGTATTTTGATAGATGATCTCTGTCCTTCAGCTCGAATAATCCTAGGTCCACTGTTCTTCTAGTCTGGGTAGAGTTTCCTGACTTACCGTTTTCATTGTGTAATCAGGCTGTGTAATCAGGCTGCATCAATGCAACAGTTTAGGAGAGGTGGTAAGCATCAAAAGAGAGCAGTTCATTAATCCTAGGGGGAACCTGCAGGTGTGTGTCCAGCTATATTTAGCAAAAAAGCTCCCTGAAACTATTGTAATCCTCAATTGCAAGGGTGGGGTGATCAAGGAACAAAAAGTTCTATATAAAAACTTGCCAAACTCTTGCTTTCTGTGTGGTCTTTCTAATCATGCAGTTAAAAACTATCCTTTGAAGAAAACTAAGCCTAAAGTGAACACTGAACCTCCTCAGGTTCCTAAGGAGAAGTGGGTACCCAAACAGCTGGAAGTTCCTACGCGTCCAGGTAGTCCAATGAAGTTGAAAGAAGTCAAAAGCCCTCAACCTGCAGCTTGAGCCCAAGCTTGCTCCTAATATCCCCATGAAAAATGCCTTTGAGGCTTTGTTAGGACCGCTTCCTAAAGCCAACCTTCAGCTCATTCCCAAGGACAACCGGGAGAGGAATGGGCCAAGGATTTCAAAGATGAAGTCAACAAGAGTGATGATATGTTAATTGAGGACTTTCACGACTTTGAGGAAGATCTGGCCCTTCCTCCTCAAGTGGATAAAGATATCGTTGTCAAAAGAAAACCAACTATCACCGCCCATAGTAAGAAGAGGCTGTCTACAGCTAAAGGTTCTTTTGCTCATGCAAGTAGCTCAAACCCCAAGGCTAAAAAGGGGCAGAAGAAACATGGTAAGTAAACCCGTATCTTTCCTGACCCTGAACATATGTGGTCTCACTGACCCCAATAGATTAGAGGTTCTGAGCTCCAAATATGGAGTGATCTTAAAGAATCTCTTCAATTGGTGGACATGAATTGTGCGGGGTACCTAACATGGTCTAACAGGTAGATAGGAGAACTAAGGAGAGAAGCAAGGTTGGGTAGAGCCTATTTCTCTCAGAATCTCATCCCAAAACACCTCCACATCTAGAGTTACTATTTTTTCTACTCTTGCAATTTTTTACCACAAGCCACTACTGGTAACATGCGACTTTGGCTTAGGAAGTAGGTTCTCATCCTAGATTAAGGCTGGCCCTAGCCTTTTCAAGCTAGGAATTGTTCAGAGCAAAGTCAAAGAGTTGTGGACTATCCCAAGATACACTGATGAAATAGCAACAGATTTTTGGTTAAGGAATCTGCTAGAAACACAGGAAATCTTAAAACAAGCTAGAAAACTTAGAGATAAGGTTTGCTGCAAGAGATTAGACGCTGTCAAAGAGAGATTCGATGAATTGGGGACCCAGGCGCGCAGTGGAGATCTTCAAGCACAGATTGAGCTACGCCTTGCCAAGAGTGAGGTAGCAAGACTAGAACACATAAAATACTCGTTAGCTAGACTATATACAGAAGATGGTGGACAAGAAAATTGGGGAGAACAACCAAAGAAACGTTCAAGATCATTCGCATGAAAAGAGCTACTAAGGAAATCCCCTTTTTGGAAGTCAGTGAAAACAGATGGGCACAGTCAGACACTGAAAACAATGATTTTATTTGCAGTCATTTTAAGAACTTGTTGTCCAGCACTATGCAATCAAATGATGAAGTGGTATGAGTGAGAAACAGATGCCAAGATGCAAGACAAGGAGTAGTCATTAGTCTATATCTTCAGAGTTTGGAGGGCCCTCTCTCTTTGAAGAAACTCAAGGAAGCTGTGCTGGTCATGAAGGATGGCAAAAGCCAAGAGAAGACAATCTTCCTATTGAGTTTTACAAATCTTTTTGGGATTGGGTTGGCCCGAGACTCCTTGAGGTTTGGCAGGAAACTTTACCTACCTCGTCTCTTCCTGAGCATATGAAAAGTGGTGTAATCAAATTGATACCCAAAGAAGGCAAGAAGGATTTGATTAAAAATTGGAGACCTCTAACCATGCTTAACTATAGCTACAAAATCTTCGCCAAAGCTTTGGCTCTCAGGATTCAACACAAGATGGATAGATGGATCTTGCAGGAACAAAAGGGATTTATAAAAGGAAGGCACCTCCTAGAGGCTATTGTCAACATCTGGGAGGGTTGTGGACATGCTAGGGATCTGGGACAAGATATCCGTTTTATCAAAGTAGCTTTCAATAAAGCCTATGACAAGCTTGATTGGGAATTCCTAACCCAATCCATGAGAGACATGGGATTGGGTCCAAACTTCATTTCTTCTGTCAAACTTCTACTTTCAAATGCCTCAGCCAAGGTGTGCATCAATGGTGAGATGTCTTCACCCTTCCCTTTGAAAAGATCTATTAGACAAGGATGCTCATTGCGCCCCTCCTTTATGCTATTGCCGCTAATGCTTTGGGCTAGTTGCTCATCGACAAAACAGGAGATGGTGCAGACAAATGAATTAACAACCTTCTGGAAAGCAGCTTGTCATGCAGCAATTTGTGGAAGGCATTAATCTCAAACCAAGGAACTCCCCTCGAGATGTCCTTGCAGTGATGGAGTGTCTGGAGACATTTTGCATAGCATCAGGTTCTCTTATCAACCACAACAAAATGGGATATTGCACTCTCAGTGGAAGGTTACAAGAGGAGCTAGAATGCCTGGGATGTCAAGTGATTCCTAAAGGCATGATTTTTAGATTATTAGGCATTCCCATGGGCTTTGATGTGTCCATGAAGGAGCGTCGGGACTGGGTGTTAAATAGATTCAACTCCAAACTTGAGAAATGGAGAGGATTTCAGGCCAACTTGGTTGGGAGACGAATGGTTCTTAATCACTACATGTACCCTATTGCTATGTTTTACCTATCATGTTGGTCACCCAAGTCAAGCAGGGCTGGATAAATTGATCTCCAAGTGCAGATCCTTTCTTTGGGGTGGCACAAACAGGATCACAAAAGCTTGTTCTAGACCTAAGAGTGAAGGAGGCCTAGGAGTAGTGGACATTTGATAGCAGTCGGCGGCTAAGCTTGCTGCAACATGGATAATCAAAGTCATCCTAAGTCTTGATCTTGATTGGGCGGTGTTGCTAGCAAGGAACTTCAAATACGTCAGACCAATCAGAGCCAAGGGGTGAAAAAGATACCCAATTCTATCTACAGTTTTTTGTCCAGAACCCTACTCTACAAAGGGAAGCTCCTTATGGAAATCTCTTTGAACTGCTCTCAAGTCAATCAAAAGCACAGCTCAAGTTTTTTTGGAAAAGGCTCTTTTATGCGCCTTGACTACGCCTTAGAGTTTAGTTGGATCCTTTCCCCTCACCTGCAACCTATACCCACTCTATTTGAGGATATAGGAGACATGATCTTGATCCTGAAATGCTATACGGAACACCTCTGACTCTCCTCAGTGCTAGAAGCGGAGTTTTTTGTACATTTGGTTAAAATCTATCCCTAAGAAGATGTCAACTTTGCTCTGGCTTATCATGCATAAAGTGGTGTGGACAACGTAAGAGGACTGAGGATTGGAAAAGGTGACGGGAAATTTCAATGCTGTCAAGCGTCCCAAGAAGATGTCTTCCATCTATTTGTAGCATGCCCGTCCTCCAGAAAAGTCTGGAAAATGGTGCAGATGCAGAAAGAATAGAACATAAATTGAGCAATGGTAAAAGGAAGCAAGGTCTGCAAAAAACATCCTCCATGGTCATTGCTTCAAACAACTAATGCGAATTTTGCTTCACTTCGGTCCAAGATCACCATCCCATGCCTTTTGTTCTCCTCTCGAAAAACTACTAGTTCTTCTTGCATATTCGACACATTCTCCAATAGTTCCTGTCCTTTTCCTCTCGTCATCCAATAACATTTTTCCCAGTCTTGTCTCCTGCTCCTTCATCTGTTTCATGCTTTGTGGAATTACATATGACCTCTCCTTCTTTGCCTACCCAAGCTCTCATATCCATGTTGCCTGCTTGTAATGAGTTCATTTCATCCTCCACCTTCTCTTCATTATTAACTTTGTAATCTCATCCTGGACTAGAGGTCGCATCTCTAATAGCCAATAGAGTACCCTCTTTAAACACCACCACCTTCTCTTTCATCTTATAAAGGCCAATCACAACTACCTCATGCATTTCAACCCCTCTTTACTTTTGGCGCAATCTTGTCTTGAACCTCCATGCGCAGATTTTTGTTACGAATAGTTTGAGTGACTTGCAACAAGTCTCTCAATTGTAAATCCTAAACCTCCTAGTTGCGAACAAATTTTTGAACAAAATCTTCAAATTGTTGCCAATTGTGAGTAAAATCACAGTTTGTGTCCACAATCTCTACACTCTCTGCACCAGAGATACCATTTTACTTGCGAAAAAGCCATTCCAAATTGGCATAAATAGGATAGCGTCCAGATATATTCCTGAGAGAGGCGGGCACTAATGCAAGATTCTCAAACACGTCTTCAATCAATGGAATCAATAAGAAAAACATTGTCATTGACAGGGGAGCAAGGGGGAGCAGATCAGTCTATTTGTTGTTCTATCTTGTGCATATAATTAATTGTGGGTTCCATTTTCGTGAGTACCATCTTGAGTCAGATAGGAGAGAATGTGAGAGATAATTATGCTATGTGAGTTTGCTAAAGCCAGTTGTAGACTTGTATTCTATGATGTGGTTTTTTGATCATTCCTTTTATGCCTTGATGATGGAGAGACTCCTTCCCCAAAAGAGAAGATCAAGGATCAGTATGACAAAAGACAGAATATGAAATTCGTGAATACTTAACGTGAGAAGAATCGAATGTCAGTGATCACTACAATTGTATGAAAGAGCTCAAAACTTGAAAATTCATACATGACTAAAGTGGAAGAACCTTGTGACGTTTTGAAGGGATTTGCGTAAAGAGGTCACATAGAAACACGTTTCTTGCATAAATTCAACCTTTCGAAAGTATTTGACGGCATAGAAAATACAAGCTTCCGAAAAGGACTTCATGACTGTAGTAGAAGAATGTTGAGTAAATTCACGGATATGAAAAATTGACACATTGCTCAACGAATCAATCATCTCGATTTTCATCTTACCCTCAGCAACATCAATCAATGCAAGATGCTAGAATTCATGAAAGATACATAGAATGGCTCTAATTTCTAAAACCAAAATCACAGGTTCACAAACTGGGTGTGGTGAAGATGGATAGCACTTGCTTGAACCTTGTTCTGAGGGGACGCAAACAGGGCGTGAAGGATAGAGGAAAGGTGAGAAGAATGGAGGGGAGGCCAAAGAGGGGGAAGCAGGGGTGCTGCCAACGTGAAGAAGGGAGGAGAGAGAGGGAGGGCGGGATGAGAGGGAATAGAGAAGGAAGTGTGGGCAGAGGAGTGGATGGCGAGAGGAGTCCCTGCCCAAGTAGAAGTTCTTTTCGGAACCTTTGAGCACGATAACGCAAACGGATGGGTTGGCATCAAGGTAATCCTCTGTGTAGGTAGTAGATTGAGCAACGAAAAGG
Organism: Dipteris shenzhenensis; assembly: GCF_047967505.1. Classification (NCBI taxonomy): domain Eukaryota; kingdom Viridiplantae; phylum Streptophyta; class Polypodiopsida; order Gleicheniales; family Dipteridaceae; genus Dipteris; species Dipteris shenzhenensis. Next base: position 8,560,422 of record NC_141603.1, on the reverse strand, counting down.
TGTGAAGACAACTCCAAATGGGGAGGCATGAAGAGTACCCTTGAGAAATGAAGCGGTGCAAGGAGAAAATGCCACATGGCAAGGAGAGAGAACAAAGCTTCCCTTTGCATGACATGTGGCACAACCCACACAAGGTAGGCAAGATTGATAAGGGCTCGATTATTCTGTGGAGTGCATCCCTTTGCACTCGTATTGGAGGGATTATGAACAACTATGATATGATGGTGATGCTGGGCCTATTCTTCTTCTCCACTATCTCTTTCTTCAATTTTAGGTTTTGCTCCTTGTGATCATGGTTTCGAGTGTCGGTTTTTTGTGTGTGAGGCGCACTCAGCCACCACTAGACAACTCATGGAGAACTCTTTCCCCCCACATTATGTATTTGGCGCCACGTCGAGTGTGGACTCCTTGCTTCGTAGAGAGTGGAGGAGACACGAGGACGGTGACGGACCCATGCATGCTTGGCCAAACCTCTGGATCTTCCCCTGCCCCCTTCATGATCGGGAGGGAGATGGTTAAGTGAATCATGTGAGGGAGAGAGAGCGGAGTCATCAAACAAAACAGAATGCTTTTAATTTTTCAATTGTTGAGTGAAGTGCACCGGTTAGCAAACTAGCAATGGAGAGATTATTAATAATAGAAAACCATGCTGATATGATGGTGGTGATGCTGGTCCTCTTCTTCTTCTTCATCGTCTTGGTCTCCAAGGTGGTGTTCCATTTGTTTCTTCAATTTTAGGTTTTGCTGCTGCTTATCATCCTCCTTCGTTGCCTTGCCCTCATCGATCTCTTCCCCAACCCTCCCCATCCTTCCATCTCTGCTTCCTCCCTCGCAGTTTTTCCATCCCCCACATTCATGCCTTCCGGTTTCCCTCTCGCCTCTCCCGCTTGTCGCTCCCTCCCCCTCTCCCCTCTCGATTTTTGGCCATCTTCTCCCCATGTCGATCGCAGAGCGACGTACCGGCCCTGCCCGCCGCGGAATGACTGTCTTGGGGAAGATCCCTGCCGTTCCCAAGCCTATTAACCTGCCTAGCCAGCGGCTGGAGCATCGCGGGTTGGATCCGAATGTAGAGATTGTGCCGCGCGGGACCTTGAGCTGGGGCAGTGCGGGCCGCTCTCCTCCTACTGGTGGCAGTCCGTGGGGAAATGCGGGTCCCTCATCGTCACCGCCCGTGAGCTCTGCGCCATGGAGCAGTGCTGTAAAAATGCAAACGGGATCGGTTTCAGGTAACGAGCCACGGGGCTTGGCTGAGAGCCCTAGTCGGCCCTCATCTGCAGGGAGCGGTCCACGGCCTTCTTCTGCTCCTGTGAGTAGTGGCGGAGCTTGGGGCGGTGTTGCTGCAAAGTCAGAGGAGCAACTGCAACCTAGCCGATTCAATCTGACTCCCGTAGATTTTCCAACCCTAGGATCTGAGAAGAATCCAGATCTTCGGCCTCAACAAAATTCCACGTCTTCAGGTCGCCCTGCCTCCGCAGATGGAAATGTGTTGGATAAAGAAAGGTGGCGTTCGTCAGTTCCAAGTCCTTACCAGAATTTCGCCGTGCAGCAATACACAACATCATCAAGTAGGCCAACGTCAGCGGACGGAACTTTAGAAAGGCGTCCTTTGACAGTTTACCCAGGGGGCGGGTATGTGAGACCTAATCTTGCCCCTGGGGGCCATGTTCATGCTGAAGATGGTTACAGTAATTATCCTCCTCTTATGCGGCAGCCAGTACCTCCAAGAGGTAGTCATGTTCCTCCAATGGCTCCTGTAATTTATCCTGGTCCGTTGCACCACGGTGGATATTATGGCTCTCCCGGAGCACCACCGCGTTTTAGAAGCATGGAGGATAGAGAAATGATGATGTTAGGCATGGTTGGCAATCCTGGGATGTATGGAAATTATCCTCCTCCTCCACCTCCTCACCCAGGGCCTTCAGAGCACTTTGGCAGGCCTGCAATCTATGGAGGCTATCATACTCACCCAGGGCCTCCTGAGCAATTTGTCAGGCCCAGCCATAGTACATTAGGAGGTGGACCTCGACCACCTGGCATTAATGCTACATTCGCTGATGATCGAAAGGATCTTCTGGGCTACGAGAGGGATGGTTATCGTGGAGCTGGGCAGGAGTTTGGAAAGCACAGGGGTGGGTGGGTCTCCGAAAATTCTAGAGATGGAGTTCATTTTGATATGCTGAGAAACACCAATCATGGTAGCTTCCACAGTTCATTTCCTACAAAGGTGGAAAAACACCCTGAAAAGGGTGAACAAGACAATTTTCAGCTCTTCGATTCTTCCGATTATGAAGGGCAGCATGACAAGCTTAGGGAGACTGCAGATCAGCGATCCAAGCAGTGGCAAAGAGAGGATGAAGAGAGGATAAAGGAACAGAAGGCTAAGACTCTTGCTAAGCTTGACGTCACTGAAAATTCGCATTTTGACATACTGAGAAACACCAACCACGGTAATTTCCACAGCTCATTTACTTCAAAGGTGGAAAACAAGCCTGAGAAGGGTGAACAAGACAATCTCCAGTTTTTTGATTCTGGCGATCATGAAGGGCAGCGTCCAAAGCTAAGGGAGCCTCCAGATCAGCGAGCCAGGCAACGACAAAGAGAGGAGGAAGACAGGATAAAGGAGCAGAAGGCCAAGGCTGTTGCTAAGGTTGACGTCACTGAAAAAGCTAAAGATGGAGTTCATTTTGACATTCTGAGAAAGGCCAACCATGGTAGCTTCCACAGCTCATTTCCTACAAAGTTGGAAAACAAATCTGAGAAGGGCGAACAAGACAATCTCCAGCTTTTTGAGTCTTGTGATAATGAAGGGCAGCGTGCAAAGCTCAGGGAGACTGCAGCTCCGCGGGCTAACAAGCAGCGGCAAAGAGAAGAGGAAGACAGGATAAAGGAGCAGAAAGCCAAGGCTGTAACAAAGTATGATGTCTCTGGAAATTCCAAAGAGGGAGTTCATTTTGACATATTGAGAAAGGCCAATCATGGTGGCTTGCACAGTTCCTTTCCTACAAAGGTGGACAACAAGCCTGAGAAAGGTGAACGGGACAATCTCCAGCTCCTTGATTCTTGTGATAATGAAGGTCAGCCTGCAAAGCTTAGGGAGACTGCGGATCAGCGGGTCAAGCAGAGGCAAAGAGAGGAGGAAGAGAAGACGAAGGAGCAGAAGGCCAGGCCTCTTGCTAAGCTTGATGTTGCTGAAAATCGTAGCGATGTTCATTCCGACATGCTGAGAAACACCAAGCATGGTAGCTCCCACCCTTCAATCCCTACAAAGGTGGAGAACAACCCTGAGAAGGTTGACCAAGACAATGTCCAACTCGTTGATTCTTATGATTATGAAGGGCAGCGTGCAAAGCTTAGGGAGACCGCAGCTCAGAGAGCCAAGCAGAGGCAAAGAGAGGAGGAAGAGAGGATAAAGGAGCAGAAGGCAAAGGCCCTTGTGAAGCTTGAAGAGTTGAATAGACGAACTAAAGAAAAAGTTGGTGATGTGGAGGCAGCTCCCAAGACTGAATTAGGGGATGGAAGCGGTACAAAGGTCCCTAGCCCACCACCTGTACTAGACACCTTGACTGGTACATTGTCCACTGAAGGGGTAACTGAAAGCGTAGCTTCTTCAGCAGAAAATAAATCACTTCAGGTCTCTATTCATGGTGTCATGTTACAGGATCTAGGAAAGGACATCTCCTTTGGAAGTTTCAATGAAGACGACTATGCAGACTTGGGTTTGACAACATATTCAGATGATGGACAGACTAAGAAGACTCAGCGAAAATCACATGCAATAAAACGTCCCAATAGAGACCGGGCTGTGCAGGATTCCCGTGCCACGGATAAGCAAAATGCAAATGAAGGCATGGTGTGGGCGCCTGTTCGGACTTTGGCAACTGCAGCCGCCACGGGATCTGAATCAGGCACAGGGTCTATTGTCTCTATTGATACCAAGTTTGGTATGCAAAATAAATCATGTGAGGGTATGAAATCTGGCCGTTCCCATGCTTCGTGGAGACAGAAAAACTCAGCTGAGAACAGTGCAAAAGAGGATTCTCATAAGGAGATTGCAGAGAGAGGAGGAAGCCAGTCTGTAAGTGTGGTACACGTGGAAAAAAAAGAGCTTCCAGATTCTTTACATATTAGCATTGCTTCAGGTGCACAGCTGAATAATCACCACAAAGGGAGGAACGGTGTAGGACAGTCCATTAAATCTGTGTCAGGACTGCCTTCCAAGCACCTAAATCATCCGCCTGAGGTTGACAGAGGTCAGCCGACTGGCACAGGTGAGGTGGTGTCTGTACTCCAGCAACAGGGCAGGTCTAGTCAGACGAACAGGCAAGAGAAGGAGCAACAGCCCAGGGTGCAGACGATCAGGCATGAGAAGCAGTTGGAAAAGGAGCAACAGGGTAGGCCCAGCCAGGTGAATAGGCAAGGTTTGGACAAGGAGCATCTGAAGGAGATTAGAACTGCATCAGGACTTCCTTCCAAGCACCGAAATCACCTGCCTGAGGTTGAAAAAGGTCATTCGTCTGTTACAGGTGAGGAGGTGTCTGTACCTCAGCAAGAGCGCAGGGCCAATGAGGCAAACAGGCAAGAGAAGGAGCAACAGCCTAGGGTGCAGACGATGAGGCAAGAGAAGGAGCAACAGCCTAGGGTTCAGACGATCAGGCAAGAGAAGGAGCAGCAGCCTAGGGTGCAGACGATCAGGCAAGAGAAGGAGTTGGAGAAGGAGCAGGAGGCTAGGCCCAGCCAGGTGAACAGGCAAGTTTTGGAGGAGCATCTGAAGGAGATTACTCATCAGCAGAGAAAGCATGGTGCTAGCCGATCTCATGCTTCATGGAGACAGAAGAACTTAAGTGAGAACATTTCAAAAGAGGCTTCTCATAAGGGCTCTGATAGAGGAGGAAGCCAAATTGTACCTGCATTACAAGCCGAAAAAAATGAACTGCCGGATCCACCACACTCCAGCATTGCTTCAGCAGGCCCACAGCTGAATAGTTTCCACAAGGGGAGGAATGGTGTCGGGCAGTCAATTAGAAATGCACCAGGACTGCCTTCCAAGCCTGGAAACCATACATCTGAGGTTGAAGCAGATCAGCCCGCTGTCACAGGTCAGGTGGTTTCTGTATCACAGCAACAGGGTAGGCCCAGGGGGGGGAAGAAAGGGGGGTTAAAGGTTGGGGGAGAAGAGGTTATCAATGTGTTCAGAAGACCTAAATGGCCTATGAGACCAAAGAACAGTACATAGTATGTGAAATGCGAAAGATGCTTGTTCCACAAGAAGAAGAAGATTGAAGGCTTTCTAAGTGCTACAGTTTTTGTTGATTAAAGTTTCAAGTTTATGGCTTCTTGCACGGGGAATTCTTCTATTTATGTGAATCATAAATGAATATGGAAACCTGATTGTTAGCACTGACACATTCTTCAAAATTGTGTTCTGTAAGCTGCTTCACCTTCCAATCTGATCTTGCCTTGCTGCCAAGCCTCTCTTCTGCCATGTGGTTATCCACATTTTGCCCATGGTCTGAAAGTTGTACCCCGTTTTTCTCCATTTTGAGGCACTAATACAGACTTGTTTTTGCCTTTGGAAAAAGAAAATGAACAAACATGATTTTATGTACATATGCATGGGTTGGTAACATGAACAGTGATTTCATGTACAGGTGTTAATCCCTACATTATCGTGGCATGGGGCTGTTCTGTGAATAACGTTTGATTGGTATGTGAGTACTTGCCTAAAGGAAGTCAGAGGAACTCAGTATGTTAGTGTATGTGTAGATGTGTGACTGCTTGCATGAAAAATTTTCTGGGTTATCAATACATGAGTGGCCATGTTGTGTAGGTTATGCATGCCAACAAGCATAGGGAGCACCTGGTGACCACCTCTGTGCATACTCACCTCTAGTATTTTTGCTGGCAGTGAAAAACTTGAATAGACCATAAAAACTGAGGAGAAGACATGTGATTGTGTTGCAACGAGCAGCTATTGGCTTTATTCTCTTTCAAAAGAAGGATGGTTGCCTGTGATTTCAAGCACCTTTCCACATGCTCACCTATTCAAGCTCATGATAATAGATATCCTCCTCCCTCTGCAAGCACTAGCAGCCAAGTATGGAGAGTTGACGACTAATCATGCCTTTGAGGTTGAGAGATTCGATGATTTGACAGGAGATGCCCCGCTCGAAGCCTTCATAGTTCCTTATGTCCCTTTCAACTGGGAACGCAGCGGCCTTGACTTCTTACCTCACTAATAGCACAAGAATATCATTGAACATTGTGAGTACCCTAGAAAAGTGCTTAGTACTTGGTCTTTTTGCTAGTATAAAGAAGACCATGCTTGGGTTTCATTATAATTCTAGATGGGGTTGACAATGTGGCCAACATATTCTTGTGGCTATTTCTCAAGAATGTGGTAGATTTGTGATCAGTCTTAGGATTTGTTTAATTTTATTGAAAACACATCACCTGATACTTTGATACTATGTCAACATTGACACCATTATCGTCAAGGAAAGTACCTTTTATTCTGGGCATTTACTTGCCTAAGCTTCATTTATAAGTTTCTATCTGTCTACAGAAGAATAATGCCAGCTTAGTGTCTATATGTGCTACGATTAAAAATTTTGCCTTGAATTCATTGACCTTTGAACTAAGTTTAACATTCAGCCTTCCTTAACTACATGTTTTTAATGAAGACATAGAAACTTAATCTAGAAAAGAATTTGTGAGTACAGAGATTACTTTTTTGGTTTGTCCTGCATCCAAGCTTTCTTTCTTCTTGGATGCAAACTTACTGAACATGTGTGAGGTTTTTAAAAATTATTACTTGCATGAAATAAGAATTCATCAATTTAAATATGTAAAAGAATGACTAGATCCAAGTCTTGAATTGGTTGTGTGTGTGTGTGTGTCTCTCTCTCTCTCTCTCTCTCTCTCTCTCTCTCTCCCCTCAGTAGATTGGTGAGAATGAGGGCCTATGGCCCTACTTATAGGGGTTGTGGAGGTTGGTCCACAACCGAAGCTGGTCCACCAGCTTGCTGAGCAGGCTGAACTGCCAGCTCAGCTAATCCCATGCAGGGCTGACTGGCTGGCCCAGATGTTGACCAACCTGCTCATGTGGCCGGCAAGGATATGGCCTATAAAGCCCCCATATTCAGCTCCTTTGTTTGGGTTCTCTCCAGTGCCAAACTTTACCATCCAGCCCATGTGGCTGAGCCCCTTGCTGCCCACATGGCATTTGACAGCCCTGCCCATATGGCAGCCAGTAGGGCTGTCTAGATACCAGCCTATCATACTGCCCATGTGTTAGCAACACTTGCAATGTGGAGTAGGATTACCCCTAAAGTTGCCTTGGGTTAGGAAGCTAGGAGGCTAGACAATGAAGTGGCCCAAAAGACTAGCAGTGCCTTGGTAGGACAGTTGGTACATTTAGTACGAGTCTAGTGTCGTGAGCATGCTAGTTGTCATAAGTGGAATTACAGCCGTGTATTGACCACTGGTCTCGGGGGTGGCAGCTTGTGCTTCTGGAAGCCTCTAGTAGCGAGGCTCAGGATGTTTGTTGATGGCTGGGTAGTGAGCAGCCTCCATGAGAGTGAGCTTGGAATGACGACAGCTGTTGCACAGAGAGAGAGAGAGAGAGTTTGTCATGATATTACAGCAGTATCAGTCATTAGAGCTTGTGCAAGTGTGCAGCTACAATTATGGCTGAGGTGTGGCTGAGTGTTGCAAGCACGGAGTGTCTTATTGTCAACGCGCTAGATTTTTGAAGCAGCTAGTGCAAATTGTGCACTTCGACGTGGCTTGAAGTGCAAGCCTGGATGCTCAACAGTGAACATTGGTGTAATATGCAATTACATTGAGACTCAGATGAAATAGTGGAATGGACAGCTTGGCTGTCATGTGCATCTGCCGCCCATGGCCTGGCTGCCCCGGGCCCTCTGCAGCCCACAGCAGGCAGGGACAGCCCTACTGTAAAGTCAGCAGCAGCAGGACAGTATTCCGTACAGCAGCCGTACAGGCTTTATGGAAGCATGCAGACAGGCACAGGGTAGACAGGAGCAGGTGCAGGCTGCTGGCTTCCAGCACTTGACAGGTGAAGCCTTCACTTGGTGGCAGAAGTGCGCAAGTCACTACCTTGTTTGATGGTGCTAGCTCAGAGGATTTATTGGATGAGTCCCTTGCTACCAAGCTCTGCTTTCCACAATACAATCGGGAACGGTATTCCAACTCCACAGTGCATGTTGGAGTATCATCGTCACTTAGTTAGGCCCTGCAAATATCACACCTTGGGTGCACCATGCTAGCTGACCACCACCCATGAAATAATTCCCAAGCTGGCGTTCTAGGATCTCGTCTATCTCTGTGCATACCTGCAAGCATAGTGCAACATCAGTAGACAAACATAGGGACACACATGGTGTCGGCTAGTGACTACCCAACTGTAGATCTTAGAAGATCACCCCCGAGCTAGATGTCAGGCAACTTCCAACCAGACAAAGCTGTATCGTATGCAGATGGATGAGGAAGGCTCAGTTCCAAAGCCCATCACCAAGATGAAGTTGGTGAGGGATCAACTCTCTGTAGGTGTTAGAAAGACAAATTCGCCAAGGATGGCTAGGCTTCTGCTTGGCATGCTTCCTAGGAGCTACAAAGGGTTTGTTACAACCATGATTGCGGGGCAGTGGTTGGCACCGGCGACTTTTGAGAAGTAAGTGCCTTCGCTTCTGCAAGAGGAAGCTTTGGAGAAGAAATATGACGAATCCGCCTTTCAATGTCAAAGACAAGATCAAAGGCACAGGGAAGGACATGCCCGAATATGGCAAGCCCAAGAAGAATGACAAGTGTGAGGATGATGATGACGCTTCTGATGGTGACAAGGAGTACAGAAATGACCAAAAGAAGTGCTTCTACTGTGACTAGCCAGGATACTCTGTGAAGGACTGCAGGAAGAACTGATCAGCAGGAGTCATCTGGTCAGAAATCAGAAGAGTCGAAAGTGACAGCAAATGTGGTAATCAATGAGGAGCTTTTCTTGGTGACAACTTCGAGTGTTGCTGAGGTGAAGTATGTCTGATATTGAAAGATGGTTCGGAGAGGAGTCAATAATCTTTGTGGAGATGATGGACAGGAGGGAGTGCTGAAACCGGCCTTAAGGAATCTAAAGGGCAGTAAACTGTAACTTAGCATACACTTCATTCACAGCCACATTAGTTAAATTCCAATTAGAAACAACTTTGAAAACACTGAAAGGGAGGCTAGAGTGCCCCTGCTCAGAAACCAAACACCAAGAATACCGATTGGCCCCAATCACTTTGGCGCCATTTCTGGTATTTATTTAATTCTTCAGGCAATGACAATTGTGCAGTTACGTCAAGGGCTCACCCTTGCACTCTGCTACACTAGCAGTCCACTGCCCAAGCCAATACTTGGCATCAGAATGCATCCAATTCCCAGGTGTCATCAGAACCCAACTGTCAAGGCAAAGCTAAGGCATTCCACACTGGCTGTGCCCCGCTGAAAGTGGCAATGCATTCCACAAGTCCCAGAAAATGCTCCAACAGCCTCAAGGCATAAGAACTGCAATACACTGTCCCTCTAGCACCTTTCTAGGCACACCCTCTGTGGCTGGGTGTCTGTTACAACCTGTATAGCCTAGAGGGAGCACCCCGAAGCAAAAGCCAAAGGTAGTCACGGTTAACAAATTCACGTCCCTGTGACAAGTGTTCAGACTGTTCAGAGTGCAATAGCATTGGCATGAGGGAAGTCTCTTTAAAAGGACTTCAGGATTCAGATTAGATGGAAGCTGGGACATTGAAGAGAGCATTATAGGATTATATAGGGAAGCTGTGAGTGCCTCAAAGTAAGCAAACAAGCAGTGGATCTACTGGTATGCCTTTATGTTTCTCAGGTAATGAGAGATTGGAAGGTGAATGCCTTTATGGAAGGCAAAAGGGGAAGTCGTGGTGCTTCTTGAAAGCCTAAAAGAAGGTTACTGGAAGGTGGACGTGAACTTGTTGAAGCCTTTGTGTTGGAGACGGGGACATCTGCAGGAGGAAGGAGTGTGCTCAAGCCAAAACAATACTTGCTTAAGAGCTCAATTGGAGCTCATGGTCAGGTTTTCTGGAGACACACTTGGCTGGGAGATCTGTGAGGTAAGCCATGGAGTCTCATTGCTCAGGTAGCTTTGACACATTGTTAGTGATGCACTGATAGTGCTATGCTCTCTTAGATGAGATATTATTGATGCATATGCCAGTGGACGGTGTTTATGCTTGAGTCATTTGGCACTTATTGGCATTTTCTTTTGGGCCAGATTTGCTCATATGAATGCATAGTATATGCACATGAGTCAGATGCATCTTTTGATGCTTTGAGCTTTGAGTTTTGGTGATATTTCACTCTATTGTGGCATACACATTTGGGTGCACCTGGTATTTGGTGTGATTCTCTCTTGCAGGCACTAGCATTTGGGATTTTGCTTTATTCGCATCATGGCATCCTCTTCCATGTCTGAAAAGGAGTTTTTCAGCATTAAAAAGTTTGATGGGACAAACTTTTTTTTGTGGAAAGAACAAATAAGGGATGTGCTTATTCAAAAGAAGCAGATTAAACCCTTGGCAGGTATTGAAGCTAAGCTTGCGGATATGTCTGAGGATGATTGGAAAGAGTTGGATGCATTAGCAAAGTCTACTATTAGACTTCATCTTGCAGAGTCACTTTATTTCACAGTAGTAAATGACCAGACTACGGAAGATTTGTGGAAAAAACTGTGTGCCACTTATGAGAAGGAAACTGCCTCTAATAAAGTTTACCTCATGAAGAGGTTGTTTGAGCTGTAGATGAAGGAAGGGGTCTCATTGCTTCTCACTTGAATGAATTCAATATTATTTTCAGCCAGCTTCAGGCTCAAAAGATGAATTTTGATGCGGAGACTAGGGCAATATTTCTCTTATGTTCATTGCCATCCTCATGGGATACCTTCCGTACAGCTGTCAGTAACTCTGCACCTGGTGGACTACTGAAATTTGATGATGTTGTGGATAGTTTGTTGGCCGAGGAGATTAGACGGAAGTCTATAGATGGCAACAAGTAGGATGCAGCCTTAAATGTGCAAAGGGGCAGATCACAGTTTAGGGGGAAGTCCCAAGAAAGAGGGAAGTCTCGTAGCAAATCCAGGGCACGGAACATTGAGTGTTACCATTGTGGCAAGAAGGGCCATATGAAAAAGGATTGCTACAAGCTGAAAAGAGAGCAAAAGGATAAGAAAAAGAATGCAAATCGGGGTGCAAATCAAAAGGAAGAGAGTCCAAGGGAGGACAAAGGAAAAGTGAAGATCGAGGAGATCAATGCAGTCACACATGATAGCGACAATGATGTTCTCTTCATGTCTAGTTTATCTATAGAGTTGCTTACCACTTCAGATGATGCATATTCCCAGGATTGGATTTTGGATTCTGGTGCTTTATTCCATGTTACTCCCCATAGGGAATGGTTCTCCACTTATGACAGTGGAAAGACAGGTTGTGTGCATCTTGGAAATGACTATGCATGTGACATAGTGGGAGCAGGTGACATAAAGTTTTCTTTTGCAAATGGGTCTGTATTTGTTTTGAAACATGTGAGACATGTGCCTAAGCTGACCAAGAGTCTTATTTCAGTGGGTCAGCTAGATGATGCTGGTTTTCACACCACTTTTGGCTTTCAAAGTTGGAAAATTCAAAAGGGCTCTATGCTTTTGGCCAGGGGTGCCAAGTGTGGGACTTTGTATCCCTTACATGTATCAGGGGTATTTGATCATGTTGTTGCAATAACCGAGCAGCCAAGCACTTCTTTGTGGCATTGCAGGTTGGGGCACATGAGCCAGAATGGAATGAAACTCTTATGCCGTTTGGGTTATGTACCGCATTTGAGTTTCTCTGATTTTGAATTTTGTGAGCATTGTCTCTATGGAAAGCAGACTAAATTAGCCCATAAAAGAAGGGGAAAGAAAGAGTTTGAAATGCTTGATTTGGTGCAGACAGGGTGAAACAGACCTTGGGAGCACGGTGACACAGGTACAATCCCGGAGTTACGAACCTGCCAGTGATCCTGAGCACTCTTGGTGCAACCATCCTCTTGCTGTCCCCGTGAACAGCCTAGTCTTCCAAGACGATGGGTCGGTGTGAGGGCGCCTTAGAGTTTATTAGGTCACCTTCCCCCTCTGTAAGCCCCTAAATGAGGTACGCAAAGGTTAGATGCCACATGGGCAGAGAGTGAGAGTCTGCTACAAGGGCACATCTGCCAAAGAATGTAAGGCTGCCATGTGGGCAGCATGTACAGTAAGAAAAGGCTGGGGCCAGTGTGCGACTGCTACATGGCAGGGACAGGTCGGAACTATACAGCAGGTCCTGCAGCAGAGGACAGCAGGGCTGTACGGAGCGTATCTGTGCAGAAGAGAGAGATTCAGGTCGGAGGTGGTCTGCAGGTTGGAAGAGTCTGCAGACAGAGGAGCAGAACCACGCAGCAGGCTGGAGCTTCCTGGAACAAGTTGGAACAGATTCAGTGGTTGGGGCAGTGTAGAAAAGTATAAGTCTGGAGCAGAACTGCCACGCGGCAGTCTGGCGGCTGATTTGGGCCCAGTGTCGATTGGCTAAAGGAAATCTACAGACTGGGTCGGCCCAGTCTGTAGGAAAGACAGCCTACTTTTGAGGGCTACAGCCCTATGGAAAGGGCCCCAATGGGGGCATCCCACATTCCATTGTGCAGGGTTCTTGTGCCTCAGTTTGGGCTGCAGTGGTACTGCAGCAAGGGAGGTGCAGAACAGCAGCAAGAGGTCTTCATGATTGGATGCCCACACAGCAGCAAGGGAAGAGGGAATCAAGATCGACTTTTGCCTTACCATTGGCTGTCAACACAGCAGCACAGAGGTCAAGGATCACGGGAGCAAACACTGCCTTAGGAGTCCAGGGGTGCAGCAGGAGGGGGTGTTGCAGGGTACTGTTACGAGGCCCACACAAGCTATACGAGCGCAACATAGGCTGAGTGTTTTGAGGGTGCCACGATGAGGCAGGGGAAAATTTTTACTGTGCTCATAGATAAAAGTTTTAGTTATCAGAAGGTTGACATCTAGTCAGTACTGTGCTGATAGAGGGTGGTACACTGTGCCCATCTTTTGTATATGATTTGGTCCATTCTTGGACGAGAATATATTACAGTTTCTCTCTCTGCAGCACTGTTCATTTATTGTCTGTACCTCTATCTCTCTCTACACTGGTACACATCACAGAAACAGTTGGATTTGAAATTGATGCCTGGGTAGTATCTCTTTGGTTAGCTGCTGCTGCGGGGAGCCTTCTCCTTTAGTGCTAGCCTTCATCATGGCTGAGTCTGCCCTTCACCTCCGGAGTGCCGACAGAAACTCAGTACGAAGACTTTATATAAAAGGATGCTCAAGTATGTGTGGGTGTGTGGATTTGTATGTGTGAGAGCGTATTGGCTGAGTCTGCCCTTCACCTCCGGAGTGCCGACAGAAACTCAGTACGAAGACTTGGTATAAAAGGATGCTCAAGTATGTGTGGGTGTGTGGATTTGTATGTGTGAGAGCGTATTTTCATACTATGGTCTACACCCATTGTTGGGTGCTGATGACGTCCGTGGGGTTGTCATAGTAGCTAGTCCCTGCAATGCATGATGGAGTTTATGGTTTTCAATCTTACGAGTGACTATCGTGAGATTTGAAACTGCACTATGTTGTGTTCTTAGAGGATGAGTTTGGGAATGTTCCTGGATTCATCTAGGTATCTGCTGCGGGGAGCATTGGCTGTATCAAGGAACCTCCACCACTCTATCTTTTCTAACATACTGTTGACCACCAACTTCTAGTTGATCCTTTTAACGCTTTGATCTTCACTAGATGTTCGCTCACCCAGTTGCCTACTTCCATCTTTAGAGGGTCTAGGCTTGTACCCTAACACCTTGGTACCTAGCGATGCCTCTTACACAACGTAGGCGGTGCAACGGGGGGACGTGCAATACTTATGCCTAATGGTTGAATCTAGAACTAAAGAGGACACGGATGTGGTTTCAAGCTCTAAATTATGTGTGCACAAGCGTCAACTCACAAACACTCAGATCTGGACTAGACAGCGGTAGAACAGTTAAAGTAACTCAGTGTATTACTCAAAACAATACCGAAGTTGATGCATCCCCATAGATCCTGTCAGTTGCAGCAAAGGGCTGTCTATGGATGCTCCGTGGAGGACTCCTTTTCTGTTCTTAACTTTGTCCTACTCTCCTGAAGACCTTCTGCTCCCGTGAGCTTCAGTGGCCTTCCTGTAAGGGTTTTGGACCTTGGTAAGCCCCCAATGGGTCCTTATATAGGTAATGGGCTGGTCTGTTCCAGGCCAAGATTCACGGGTGTTTCAGTCTCAAAAATGGCTGACTAGGTCTGTGGGATTCACATCCACTGACTGCACTGATCTAGCACATGCCGCAAATCCACAGCTTCCATCTCTTGCAGCCAATCTCCACATCTTCTCTCATGTGCCGCAGCCTCTGCTGCTCACGTGGCAGCCTTCCTTCTGCCCACCTGTCAGCCTCTACTTCAGCACCACGCATTCTTGCAACCAGGTGGCTCCGAATCTTTATCTTCTAGACCCTTTCAACATTTCCGCCTCACCAAAGTCTGGGATCAGTGTGCGGAGCGCCGTGTTGCAATATATAGATCACTAACAGGAGCTTTCTAAAGCACACTAAAAGCAAGTTGACAAATGGCACCTCTGACTGATTAGAAGTTACCTTCCTCTCCCAGCAGGGAGGAGGATCTCTATGGGGTGGTCTGCCCCTCCCTCCTTGCTGGCTGAAGCTGGCCAAACAGCTTGCTGACTTCGCAGACTGCCAGCTCAGCCGACCCCATACAGAGCCCATATATGTGAGAGTGATGAAATGCACGGAAGCATGCAGAATAGAGAAAGAGAGAATAGACACTGGTCAGAGGCAAAGGAAACTGTGTATATAGCAAGGGGGAACACCCAAAGGAAGAGGGAACTCGATGCCAGAGGAAGGAGGGGGAAGCCCTATATATAGGTCAGTGGTGGCAGGGGAGCCAGGCAAGCTGACAAGAAGTCGGCTGCTAGCCTACCAGCACTCGGCTGCCCTACTGCCAGGCCAGGCCCTATGTAAGGGCTGCCTGGGGGGCACTAGCCTTCACATATGCTGGCCCTGTTGGAAAGGTCGCCTCCCCATCTGTAAGCACCCAAATGAGGAGAGCATGGGGGAGGGAGACCTAGGACAAGAGGATCTGAGGCTAGCAACAGTACGGAGCTGTATGGAGGCTTGGGATAGCAGGTATGGAGCTGGAGGTATGGATCAAAAGGGCTTGATCCAGGGCAGGACCTGCAGAGGACAAAGGTGCCTATGCTTCCCAAGGCTTCCAAAGGGGTATCGAGCCATCCTCTGCTCCATTGGTTGGGCATTTGGCACCGTGCTCGAGTCTTCGTCAGATTCAGCCGCTTCAGTGGTAGCAGATGACGAAGCTCCCAGGATTAGATTGGTGGTTAAGAGCCTAGAGTCCTTCCCAGAGTTGATCCTACTAGAGACCCTCGAAGGGGGCGCACTTCGCCAGCGAGTGGAGATTTCTGGGTTGCCAGGCTAGTGTCTTCATTGCAGATAGATGGGCCTAGCCAGAGATTGCTCCCGCGGCCAAGGTTGAGCCCCTCCCCCCCCACCCCTATAGAGCAGACAGAGTCAACAGGCCAAAACCCAACACTCCGCCAGACAGGAGCAACAGGAGTCTCCCACCCCCTGGGTGTCTTCAAAGCTCTCGGTCACACGAACCGCCTCCTAGCTACTTGTCAGGCTCCCATTTCGCTTAGGAGAAATAATCCTTCCTAGTACCTGCAACAATTAATTAAAGCGCACCACCATGGTACCCATTAATTGTTAGCGCTTTGCATGCAAATAACACACTGTGGACTAATCCTAGTCACGGTGGGCGTCCCCACTGAACACATGTGCACATCTAAACAAATATATATATATATACAAATAAAAATATATATTTTTCTCTGGTTGACCGGGGTCAACACTCTTGATTATAATTAAAAAGCTTTGACCAAAGGTCAAGGCGTCTTAATTATAGCCAAGTCTCTCCAACCGAAGTTGGCACATCTTGGTTAACCGGGGTTAACCCTCTTGGCGCATGCCAAGTCTTGTTGATCGAAGTCAACACTCTCTGACCGCAGTCAGGTTTACTTGACTGGAGTCAAGTATCTTTGACCATAGTCAATCCTTCGACCATTAAAATAACTCTTTGACCGTAATTAACACATATAAAACTCTTTAATTATGATCAAATAAATGGTCAACTGTACTTTGACTTAGGATATTTACATTGTGGTGACATCCCCTCGGCTTCTATTCAGTTGACCTCAACTGAAAAGCTTCCTTGTAAACACCCAAAAGCTGTGGATGATCGGATAACATGTCTTCGTCCATCCACTTGGCATCTAATGCCGTATAATTCTTGAATTTTACAAGATACCTGTAAAATTCCTTATCCTCAGGGCCTTTACGTACAGTATGGTACACAATTTGCTCTGGCTGAAGGACTTCCTCCAGCTCATCCACTTCTGGTGGATCTTCTGATACTGGTTCTCTAGGCTCTGGTCCTTGAAATTTCTTTAGAAGACTCACATGGAATGCATTGTGAATCCTCCAATGCTCTGGCAATGCTAATCTGTATGCAACCTCATTTATTCTTTCTGTAATCCTGAAAGGGCCATAGTATCTGGGAGATAATTTTGCATACACTTTCTGTTTGCCTTTAAACTTACGGAGCCTAGCTTTTTCAAACCTTAGAAGTACCCAGTCCCCTTCCTTGAGATCTAACTGTCTCCTATGCTTATCTGCAGCTCTTTTATGTTTCTCTTGAGACCTTTCAGTTGCTGTCCGGACTTGGCTGTAAGCTGTCTGGAGGTCTCTGACAAACTGATCAGCTGCAAATATTTCATCTTTAGTCTTTAATATAGGTGGCAAAATCACCTTCCCATATATGACTTCAAAAGGGGCTTTCCCTGTAGAGCTATGTACTGTATTATTGTAAGCAAACTCTACTAACGGTAGGTACTTTTCCCAGTCTGAACTTTGGTCACCCACGTAGCATTTCAGCATATCCAAAATTGTAGAATTTGCTACTTCATTTTGACCATCTGTCTGGGGATGGAAAGAAGAAGAAAAATTCAGATTCGTCCCCATGTTATCAAATAAAGCTCTCCAGAATAGACTGGTCATTCTGGGGTCTCGATCACTAACAATGGACTTAGGCATACCATGATGTTTAAAGATTTGTGCCATGAAGAGCTTAGCCATATGATCTGCCTTTATGGTTTTGCGAACCGGAAGGAAATGAGCTTGCTTGCTGAATCTATCAATGATAGTCCAAATCCCATCATTCCCTGACTTTGATCTCGGCAAATCAAAAATAAAATCCATTGTAATGCTTTCCCATGGTGCCTGAGGCACGGGAAGAGGCATAAGTAGGCCAGGTGCCTTCCGTCTATCGTACTTTATTTTCTGACACGTAAGGCATTCAGTAACAAACTGATGTATATCTTTCCGCATTCCTGGCCAAAAGAAATACCTCTCTAGGGCTAGAGTTGCTGTAATTCCTCTATGTCCAGCATAGGGAGGTGCATGGCATTCCCCCAAAATCTTTTTCCTCATCTCCTGGGTGATGCATAGGCAATCATCTTTCATTAAATACCCATCTTTCAGGGAATAGTGACTGGTGGATTGCCCTTCTTGCATCTGCTGTAAAATTTCACCAAAATCAGAATCATGAGCATATTGTTCCCTCATGCCTTCCAGGTCCTGATGATAAGCAATAGTTACATTATTGACCTGGGGTCTTCGGGACAAGGCATCTGCCACTCTGTTCCGAATTCCTGGAGTATGGACAATCTGAAAATGATACATTGACAGCATGTTTGCCCATTTCATATGCTTCTCTGAAAGCTTGGTCTGAGTCAAAAAGTATTTCAGACTTTGGTGATCTGTTTTGACAGTAAAATCTGCACCCAAAAGATAATGTTTCCATGTATGGATGGCATGAATTACAGCCAATAACTCTTTCTCATAGATTCCTAAATATCTTTTCGCATTCCGAAGTCGCCTGCTTTCATAGGCTACTACATGACCATTCTGATGCAATGCAGCCCCAATACATTCTCCACAAGCATCGCAATCCACATCAAAAGACTGATACAGATCCGGAACTACCAGAATAGGCTCTGTAGTCAACTTTTCCTTGAGTGTATTGAATGCTTTCTTCTGTGATAATCCCCATGTGAAGGCTGCATTTTTCTTAGTGAGGTCATGTAATGGAGCTGCGATATCAGCAAAATGTCTGATAAACCTTCTGTAGTAAGAACACAACCCTAAAAAGCTTCGAACTTCATGCACAGTTTTCAGCTCTGGCCATTCCTGAATGGCACGGATCTTCGCTGGATCCATTTGTATCCCATTCTTGGATATTATATGCCCCAGATAGTGGATTTCTTCCAGGAAGAATTCACTTTTCTTGCTGTTTGCATAGAGCTGATGATTTCTCAGCTCTTGAAACACTATTGCAAGATGTTCTCTGTGCTCTTCCTCTGTCTTAGAAAAAACTAAGATATCATCAAAGAAAGTACCGGTAAAATGCCTGTACTTCCGGAAGATGCGATCCATCATTCTATTGAATGTGGCTGGAGCATTTGTCAACCCAAAAGGCATCACTAAGTATTCATACAACCCGAATGTTGTGCGGAATGCTGTCTTATGCACATCCTGAGGCTGTATCCTCACTTGGTGGTAGCCACTCTTTAAGTCTATCCTGCTGAAAACTGAAGCTCCATTTAACTGATCTAGGACATCATCAATACGCAGAATAGGGAATCTATTCTTGATGGTCATTTTGTTCAGTGCGCGATAATCGACGCACATACGGAATGAACCATCTTTCTTCTGTACTAATAGTACAGAAGAACAAAAAGGAGACGAGCTGGGCTGAATCAACCCTTTAGACAGCAAGTCCTGTACCTGAGCCATAATCTCCTCTCTCTGAGTCGCACTGACCCTATAAGGGGGTCTGTTTGGTGGCTCACTACCAGGCATTAACTCTATCTGATGATCTTCTGGTCTCTCTGGGGGTAATTCCCCTGGCAAAACATCAGAAAAGCAATCTTTAAAGTTTACAAGAAACTGGAACTTATCTTTGTCTGCATCATTCATTTCAGCATGTATATCATTCTCTTTTTCTTTTACAAAAACCATGTACGCAGAAATTGCAGACTTTATTGCTTAATTGCATGAAACATCAGATACAATGGGGATAGTGTCCCCTTTATTCCTGGCAATTAAACGCTGATTTTTCCCTCTATGCACAAACTCCAGCGCTCTTTCAAGAAGAGTCAACTTCACTGCCTTGCGGTGAAACCAAGGCATCCCCAAAACTACATCATAATGTTTCAGTGGAGAAATGAAGAAGTCTTCCTGATCCACATAATTCTGAACATGAAGACGGAGCTTCCCTGTCAAGGGAGTAACTGGCACAGGATTCCCACAAAACATTTGATCGGCATCCAAAGCCCTGCCTCACTCTTCCGTCTTTATCCCAAGCCTCAGGGCTAGATCCTCTGACATAAAATTATAAGTAGCCCCTGGATCAAATAAAATTAGCGCTTGTTGGTCTCTAACTTTGCCCCATGATAGCAGTAATTCTCGTTCTTCTGGGTTCAAAGCATGACCCAGTATATCAGGAATTCCCCCTGCCATTGGCTTTTGCGGTCCTCGTGGCTTCTCTGCCTCTTTTCCCTTCGATGTTGAAGGCTTTTCTGGGCACTGGGCAGCCACATGCCCCTCTTTACTGCACCTGAAGCATTTCCCATCTCTACGGAATTCCGCTATCTGTTCAGGGGTGAATAGAGATTTGCCCTTATAAGTCTTTGAAAACTGAGTACCCCTCGGCTTCTGAGGCTGAAACCCTTTCTTTTCAGCCTTGGGGTACTCTTTCTTTTCTGATTTTGTAAGATCAGTTTTCTTTTTATCAGCACGTCCTGCATGCAAGGATGGCACTGTAGATGGATCTTGTAGCGGCACAAGACTCGCTACTGAAGCTGAATGCATAAGATCTTGAATATTCTTTGCCCCCAAAGCATTCACTACTGCCTGAATTCTTGGAGTGAGACCTGCTCTGTACTTCCTCATCTGGGTGCCTTTGGAGATCTTTTTGAACGGTGCAACCTGCAAATAAGCATCCCAGAACTTTTGGTTGTACCCATCCACTGTATCTCCTGCATCCATGTGCAAGCTGTCCCAATCTTGAAGAACATGGTCTCTAAACTGTTTAGGCATGAACTGCTGGTAGAAGGCTTTCTTGAAGCCCTTCCACTTCCTTGGGGCTGACCCATCTGTGGTCAGTGCACTCCACCATGCACTAGCCGTTGCTGTTAAATGTAGACTGACCATTCTTAACTTGGAGGATTCTGAAAATTTCTCTGTACGGAATGCAGCATCAAACTGTCTGATAAACTGCAATGCTTTGTCTGTATGACCATACTGTCCATTGTAGGTCATAAACTTGACAGATTTTCCTCCCTCTTTAAATTCCCTGGTCGCTTTGGAAGACTTTCTCTTCCTAGACTTCTCGTGTTTCCTTCTTTTCCTGAATGGTTTATCTGATAAGGAAGAAGAAGACACAGAAGTCGAACTCGAGGTAGACGGTGATGGACTAGGAGATCGGTGATGATGCCTCGATCTCTTTTTACTATGGGACCGTCTCCTATGAGATCTATGAGATCTCTCTCTCTCAGACTGTACACGAGAGTGTGCCTCTGGCATTGGCACGTCATATACTGGATTAGGCATAGCTTTTGCTGGAAACAAATACTGAGCCCTGGGATCCCTTTTGAGATTTTCCAGCTCTTGTATACGAGTGCGTACCATCTGTTCAAATTCTTTTTGAGTTTGCGGCACATTTCTCTGTCCTGGATGTACATCCCTATCTTGTGAATCCCACTGGATAGGTGATTGATCCATATTCTGAGATCTGCAGATTTCTCACACAGTGCGGGTAACTGATGCACACTACCTTTGCTTTTCCAACAGAAAAAGTACCTCAACAAGAGGTGTTTTGCATTCACAATCTATGCCAGTACTGGCTGTCAGTTCAAGGCATATACCCACACAGTTGCCAAAGCATCAACAACTATATTGCCCTATTCTGGCTGCTACAGATGGCTTCAAAAGGCATCTGTTTTTCCCTCTTTTTACTGCTCAAAGGCATGCATACTCTTTTTCTGCAAATCTCTGATTCCTCTGTTTTTCTGCTGTTTTCTGACAGTAGAGATCTACTTTCTCTGTTTTCTCTGCTTTCTCTGTTTTTCTGCTGCTTTTCTGACAGATCTACTTTCTCTGTTTTCTCTGCTTTCTCTGTTTTTCTGCTGCTTTTCTGACAGTAAAAGTCTGACAAGCAGGTGAAAATTTCTAGCAGAAACAGTCTCTTTTTTTTTTTTTTTTTGGGAACAGTGACCAGATGGGTGACTACTGGTTAGTCTAATCAGACTAACTGGTTCTGGTCTGGTTAGTCTGTGACTGGATAGTTACTGTCTGGTCAAACTGACCAGACTGGTTCTGCTCTGGTCTGGTTTGGTTGGGCCAGCTAACTGGACCTCTGATCAAAGTCCAGCTAACCAGAGTTACACTAACCACGGTTTTGCCACATGTCTGCCACGTGTCAGTGCTATGTCAGCATCTGAGCTGGCTGCCACATGTACTGCCACGTCAGCACCTCACGTGTGTGCACCACGTCATCTGCTGACCTGCCACATCATCTGCTACCTGGCTAGGCGCCACGTCAGCAATTGCGCGGTCTGCCACGTGTACTGCCACGTCAGCTGCTGAGCTGTCTGCCACGTGTCAGTGCCACGTCATCAACCCATCGCTCCATCCGCCCGTTACAGAAACTCCAGAAGGTGCGACGCGCGATGACCACTGCATAGCCAAGGTTTGAAACCTTTGGCTGTTGCTGACGTGGCCAGGGTGCCACCTAAGGCAGACACGAGGCACACAGGTGACGTGGCGTCCGCACGTGCAGGTGTTGACGTGGACCTTGTACGTGCGCCTAACCATCAAGCCTCCGCCTTCGATTTCTTCAAGCAACGAACGATGAAAACACCGGTCGGTGCAGGCATCTCTCAAACATAGCTTTGAGCGTCAAAATCACTGGTCCTTCGTTATCTCCCGCGAACCAGGCTGGCCTTACATGAGCACAGCTTACGCATCCTTTCCCGAGGCAATAGGTAGCAGCTGGCTTCGCTTCTCCTACACCTACGCTAATTAAGCGCACGGGAATCCTACTACCGCAACCACAATCTCCTGATTGGAATTGATACCCGTCGATGATCTCCCGTAAGATTTCGTGAATCCCGTCAATAGCCGAACTAAGGAAATCATTACTGATCACTTTGCGCCACAAATTTGCTCTCTTACGCTGACCTTCAGCCCTTCCTTCATCCAACGACCCAGATTACCAAGCTCTTCCCTGGCGGGATCGTCACAGCAAAAAAAAACTGTGAACCTTTGCTCTGATACCAATAAAACCGAACTGACCGGTGAAAGACAGCTATGGCTTCACTTCAACGACGGAATTTTATTCTCCAAAGCTCTCCCTCACTCCCTCTCTCTGAACATACTCTGAACATACACTAGGGCCCAGGACAAATCGTCGGGCTGGACCCCCCCGAAGGTCTTTATTCATTCCAGAAAATCTGTTACAGAAGTTCAGCTTAGAGCTGTCTCGTAAATCTCTCTCTTTTCAAAAACGTGAAAAATCCACTTTTACAAGAGCTTCAGGCTCCATTCAAATTGGCAACATGCCACTTGTCTAAAATCTAGACTAAATCCTATTACAAGCCACTAAGGGCCATTCTGGAGTCTTCAAAGCTCTCGGTCACACGAACCGCCTCCTAGCTGCTTGTCAGGCTCCCATTTCGCTTAGGAGAAATAATCCTTCCTAGTACCTGTAACAATTAATTAAAGCGCACCACCATGGTACCCATTAATTGTTAGCGCTTTGCATGCAAATAACACACTGTGGACTAATCCTAGTCACGGTGGGCGTCCCCACTGAACACGTGCACATCTAAACAAATATATATATATATACAAATAAAAATATATATTTTTCTCTGGTTGACCGGGGTCAACACTGTTGATTATAATTAAAAAGCTTTGACCAAAGGTCAAGGCGTCTTAATTATAGCCAAGTCTCTCCAACCGAAGTTGGTGTTGGAATACTGAAAGGAAAGAGTAGAGTGGACACAAAATCAGAATACTTGCTTATGGAATGAAGAAAAGAGAGGTCCTTAAGTAGGCACCTCATACAAGGTCACTGACATCACTGATGACCTCAGAGCTCCACAATCATCTCCTCAATCTGCTCCTAGATTCTCTCAATCATCCTTTGTGGCTCTCCACCACCTAACTGTGCTTGTGGGCACCTAACTGTGCCTCTAGTACTCACACATAGAAACATAAGGTGTGCCTGAGGCATACACCTTGAGATATCCCAACAAACCCCCCCTCAAGGAAATGCCTCAGGCTATGTCAAGGATACATCTAGTCTCATAGTTTCTCATGCCATCTCATGGTGGTCAAGGATAAATCTATGGCTAGGTTCTCATGATAGCAAGGGTTTCCTTGGGTGTAAGGTAAACAAAAAAAGGGATACAGAAAGACCTTCCAATGGTTATCTCTCCTGCATGTACATGCACACAATGTTTGCAGGAGGTACCATGGAACAAAACATACACATGGCCTACATCATAAGGTGACCGGAGGTGTTTAGAAAACACACAAAACACAATAGTTTATTTTCATTCATTTTGGAGGACTATCCAGGCTGAGTACCTTGACATAAAAAGAGAGATCTGGAGCATACATAGAGATGTGTTTAAAATGCATAATCTTCAAAGGATGCCTCATCTTGTGGAGGCTCATTAACTGTAAGTAGATTTGCATTTTCTGTCTTTGAAGTTGCTTCCTTTTTGGCAACCATTATCTTGACAATCTTCAACAAGGAAGCCATGTTGGCATTTTCTTCCTTTATAGCATAACAAGACATTGCTTTATGTTTTGGATTTTCACATATTTTGCATAAGCAAGCCATGAGAGGCTCTAACCCAGGTATTGGGTAGTGTCTTCTCTCTTACAGGGCTTAGAATAACAACTGAAATGCTTCAAAATATAAGCATTTAATGTAGCAAAGTCTTGTGACCAAATTTCAAACAATGATGCTTCTTCTTACATGCTTCATAGAGGTGGCTTAAAATGAGAACTTTCCAATCAAAACCAGGTCTAGTAATTCAAAACAAAACTGAAGCCACACTTGTACTAAAGTTATTGAAAGCTTCAAAAGACCAGAAATGCTAGAGTAGCATTTTTTGTAGCATCATCTTCAAAAACTTGTCCAAAACTGTCAAAACTGAAAAGCTGAACTTGGAGGCTTATAGCTCACTCTTCAAAGCAAAAGAAAGGGGGCTTTCTGAGGCAAAAGAAAGCTGGTATACCACAGTAGAACCTCTGGGAAGAAGAGGCGAAAAAACGCGTCAGGTCGCCTTCTCCTTCTTCAACAAAGTCGACTGGTTTTTCTCTGTTTTCTCCTTCAATATGCAGCCATTGCTGCTCAGATTTCAGCACAAGGTAGCTCTAGGTATGGAGAAGCTTGCCCTGAAAGGAATTAGAGAAAGAAGGAGCAGGCGCAGAGAAAACGCAGCAAGAAGAATCGACGAAATTCGTACAATGGCGACCAGCAGAGCTTGAAATTCTTCAATTCCTTGCAGCCCGAAATTCGACAATTCGACCCAACAAGAGGGATCTCCAGCTGGAAGGGCGTGGGAAATGGGTGAGAATCGGAGGAGAACAAGCTCAAGCAAATTTTTGGAAGAAGAGGGAGAGATGGTGAAGAAGAAGAAGAGGAAGAAGATGATGATGTGGCAAAAATGGGCTCAAGGAGGATCAAATGGCTTTGATACCATGTTGGAATACTGAAAGGAAAGAGTAGAGTGGACACAAAATCAGAATACTTGCTTATGGAATGAAGAAAAGAGAGGTCCTTAAGTAGGCACCTCATACAAGGTCACTGACATCACTGATGACCTCAGAGCTCCACAGTCATCTCCTCAATCTGCTCCTAGATTCTCTCAATCATCCTATGTGGCTCTCCACCACCTAACTGTGCTTGTGGGCACCTAACTGTGCCTCTAGCACTCACACATAGAAACATAAGGTGTGCCTGAGGCATACACCTTGAGATATCCCAACAGTTGGCACATCTTGGTTAACCGGGGTTAACCCTCTTGGCGCATGCCAAGTCTTGTTGACCGAAGTCAACACTCTCTGACCGCAGTCAGGTTTACTTGACTGGAGTCAAGTATCTTTGACCATAGTCAATCCTTCGACCATTAAAATAACTCTTTGACCGTAATTAACACATATAAAACTCTTTAATTATGATCAAATAAATGGTCAACTGTACTTTGACTTAGGATATTTACATTGTGGTGACACCCCCTCAGAAGGAGACTGGACCCAAGTTAAAAAGAAAAGAAACTAAGCAAACAGACCCACAAGTTGGCAAGCAGAGGGCTAGATGCAGAGAGAGAGAGAGAGAGAAGGCTTTTCGAGAGGCATCTAAGGAGGAGCAGTAGCAGGAGCGCTTACGTGGAGATCCACCTCCCCCAGCGAAGGGGCCACTGTCCAGCCAGAGGATTCTCCTGTGATGGAGTTTTAGCGTCTGCACTCACCCTTGCATTAGTAGCGAGCCCCAGGAGCTCTTGACGATGCGATGGCGAAAGTTGCGGACGTTAGTGTAGTAGCAGTGGCTTAGGAGGAGTGAGTCCAGAGCCCCGACGAGCCTTATCAGCAGGGGGGCTTGTGGTTGCCCCTACCCCTCTTTTCCTCCAGATCCCGTTCCCTCTCCACTCCCCTCCCTCCCTCATGGATTCCCTCCGTTCCCCACCCCCCCCCCGCGCCCCTCTTGTAATGGTCATCCTCACCACCTGCCTCCCTCCCTCCCTCTTTCCCCTCCGCTCCCCTCTCCAGCAGGTTCTTCAGCCTCCCACCCCTCCCCTGCCTCGACACCCCTGCCAGTAGGCAAGGGTAAGACGACGTCCCCTTCTGCTTCCTCACTGCAACATTTGGTCCAGTCGGGGAGGGAGCCAGAGGGAAGGGGCTTGTCCTCCCGGTTAGCAGCTCCCAATTTCCAACCTGGGTGTCCCTTACCGCGAGACTTCTGGAGATTTGGACCTTGGAATTATCTGGAGATTCCGGACTCTTACCCTCTACCCTTGGAGGTAACGCATGTGGTCTTGTAGCCTTCTCAGGCCCGGCGTGCGAGGGCTGGGCTTCGTGGGTGGTTGATGCGATCTAGAGGAGCAGTGAGGGGTTGCAGGATTATGCCCTTAGGCGGCAGAGGACTCTTCAAGAGTGAGATCAGGCATTGAGGAGAGACCTTGCCTCCATAGAGAGCCTCATGGAGCAGGACCCAGGATCTTAGTGGCTTAGGGATAGGTTTGAGAGCGCTCACCTTGAGCTTCAGGACACGGAGATTCGGTAGGCTGAGTTCTCCTATCACTCTTCTCGGGTTCGGTGTGCGAGGGTTGGCCTTCGTGGGTGGTCGATGCGATCTAGAGGAGCAGTGAGGAGTTGCAGGCTTATGCCCTTAGGCGGCAGAGGACTCTTCAGGAGCGAGAGTAGGTATTGAGGAGAGACCTTGCCTCCATAGAGAGCCTGAAGGAGCAAGACCCAGGATCTCAGTGGCTTAGGGATAGGTTTGAGAGCGCTCACCTTGAGCTTCAGGACACGGAGATTCGGCAGGCTGAGTTCTCCTATCACTCTTCTCGGGCGCTGTGGGTACTGGATGACGAAGCAGTTTTTTCAGACCATTGGGTCCCTATCGGCAGGCACGCAGCTGCAGCGTTTTCGAGTTTCGTAGGGCATCATGCACACTGATCTGTAGGAGATTTTAGACCTGACCACAGGTTCTTACAGCTAGCTCTTTCAGACAGAGAGGATGACTTCAACTGGTCTTGTGGCGCAGGAGGTAGTTTGGGATCACGTTCCGACGGTAGTCTCGTAGGATTTGTGCAGCAGTCGGGTGGAGTCCTTCACAGATGAGGAGCTCTAGGAAGCCCTCAAGGCTCTCCCGACCCAGAAGTGTCCTGGCGAGGATGGCTTGACTCCGGCCTTTTTTCGGAACTTCTCCCGATCATCTCGACCCCTTTCCGACTAAGCTTGCCAGGAGATTTTTCCCTCAATCCTTGAGCAAGGGGTGGATTTGTTTGATCCCGAAAGGGGGAGATAGATCAGATATCCGACAGTGGGCATATGCAAGTGGAGGGGCAATGTCACTGTTGCTCTGCTGGTTTTTTGGAGACGATCCTGCACTACCTCTGGAGCTGTCGTAGCGCAGTGAGGATTTGGATGGAAGCCCTCCAGATTATGACATGTTTGCAGAGTCTTCAGATGGACTACACTTGGGGGATGGTGGCTTGGTTGACTGAGGGAGGACACGCGTTCTAGATTGATGAGATCTCCCTAGCTTACCAGATACAAGGTCAAAGCATCTAGAAGATAGAGCTCCATGAGGCGGTCCCTCCTGATAGCTTGGCTCCTCCTCCTCCGGACGACAATGTTTGGGAGGTAGTAGCCAGTATCACTGTGTGGAACATTTCGGGTTGCTCGCTGCAATCTGGTGATGGGTGAGCATCCGGTTTCACCCTCGGCTACCTTGGTCACCATCTGGCAGGATATTATCTACACCCTCCGCTCCACCTGGGAGTGTGGGATCCCAGGCTCTAGGGCGACTGTCGCGAGGCGTGCTCGATTCTGCAAGGCTTGGCCTGCAGGAGTTTTTTACATTTTCACTCCGCGAGGGATTTGCTGGTTGTATAGTCCCCCCACATGGTTGTTAGCCCTAGTAGTAGAGATCCCCGCTCCACCTGGGAGTGTGGGACCCCAGGCTCTAAGGCGACTGTCGTGGGGCGTGCTCGATTGTGCAAGGCTTGGCCTGCATGAGTTTTTTACATTTTCACTCCGCGAGGGATTTGCTGGTTGTATAGTCTCCCCACCTGGTTGTTAGCCCTAGTAGTAGAGCTCCCCTAAGCAGTGAGTTGGGTTTCTCTGGAACAAGCCGTTTTTTCTTTGTCTTTTCTCGGGTTTTTTTCCCATACTCGGCACCTTCGGGCTGCTGTTTTTGTATGAAGTTTTTCAAGCATTAATAGAAGGTTCCTTTCTTTGCAAAAGAAAAAAGAAAAAAGAAAAAGTAAAGAAGGTTGTGGTTCCACCCAACACACACACTATGTGAGCTTTTGGGCTATTCTATTAGTCCTCTGTTGTGCGTACCCTCTGTTGGTTGATTTCTAACATGGTATCAGAGCCCATGTAGGAGGCTCACAAGTGTGGGAGCTTGAAGGTAGGGGCCTTGTTGAAGGACAACCCTGATTCAGAGGCTCTAGGGATTGACTTCCACGACAAGAGGTTCTGTCCTTGCGAGGAGGAGGGTGACTCAAGTTCAATCAGGTGTGTATAGAGTTCTTGTCTACAGACGGTTGAGTTTTGCTTTTTTGCTGTATGGTTTAGCAGTAGCAGAGATGTTGATTTCAGAAGCAAAAGCCTCCTCAACCCCTTCTCTCCCTTCCTCCTACCCTAGCCGAGTTCTTTCTTTCACCATCCCTAACTTTGAAGAGTTTGGGAAACTGGATGGGACTAATTATCCTATCTAAAAGATGAAGATCCTGAGTCATTTAGTGGGTCGAAAGCTGGAAGCTAAAGCCTGAGGACGTTGTGGATAACAAGGGAATGGATCATAGGGACTACTTCGGAGTCTGTTCTTCCTCACATCCAGATGATTGACACGTCAGTAGAGGCGTGGGCCATACTGAAGGATCCTAGATCTTGACTCTTTAGCATCAGCTCTATAATCTAGATATGGATGAGGGAGATTCGGTGCATGACCTCTTGACGAAGGTCAAGGTGGTGAGGGATCAACTAGCATCGGTTGATAGCATCTGTTGGTCAGAAGGTAGACTTTGACCAGTTGGCCTTGATGGTACTTTGGAGGCTACCACAGAGTTTCAAAGCTGTGTTATGACTATGACAGCAGGATATAGGGCCAAACCTCTGACTTTTGAGGAGTTGGGTCCATTATTGCTCTAGGAAGAAGCCAGGGAGAAGCTCTACAACAATGACAACAATGAGAAGGTGTTGCTTGCAAAGGAAAGGGCAAGCATAATGGTGGCAAGCCCAAGAAGGATGATTTTGGTCCAAAAAGAGGAAGCACAAGAAAAGTGTTTCTATTATGACGAGCTAGGCGAATTTGCAAAGGATTGCAGAAAGAAGAAGGTGGATTTGAAGAACGAGGAGTCCGACTCAGATTCAGATGGTGATACAAAAGCATGTGGTAATCAAAGAACTGTTCTTGGTGACATCTCCATGTGTTATTGAGGTCAGATATGCCGACCTAGAAGCCACATTGAGATGTCTGACATTGAGATGTGGGCCGACGAGGAGTCAGAGGTCTTTGTGAAGGTAAAGAACAGCATGGAGTCCTTGGAATCTTCTAGGTGACATGAGGGTGGATTCCATGGAGTGCCATGGACAGGTGGTTGCTGTAATCCAGAAGGGGGAAGTACAAGATTACACAGGTTATTGGTATGTGCTTCGACGAGGTTCTGGTTTGTACTTGATGCTATTAATCTATACCTTTATAGCATGCTGTGGAGAGAATCGGCTCTTCATATGTCTCAGGTAATGCGACATTGGAAGGAATGGGCCTTCTTCGAAGGCAGAAGGGGGAGCGTGGGTGCTGCTTCAAATCTTGGACGCAGATTGTTGGAAGGTGATTATGGACAAGGTGTACTGAAGCCAAAAGAGTACTTGCTTGAGAGCTCAGTGAGAGTTCGTGGTCTCGGTTATTTGGAGATTTCTTGCGATTTCATTTCTCAAGGTGGTTTTTTTATTACGGACCTTGCCAAGGGAAGGATGGATTGAAACAGATCCTCAGAGCATGGTGCTTGGAAGACTCCACGTTGTTTACTCATTATGAGGGGGACAACTGGAAGATGTGGTATTTGGATTGCTCGAGTTCGAAGGTGGGAACGTGACTGAAGGTGGTGGTGCCATCTTGGATGGGCCTGTGTACCAAGATGGTTTGCTTGGGTAGGACTCGGGACCTAGAGGAGTAGGAATCGGAATCGATACCGAATTGTTCCAAAGGGTTCCATCATAGGAGCTGTTGGGGCAACGTCATCGACGTGTTGGCATTGGGTCGAGATGTTTCAGTGAGAGGGGGTGTTGGAAAGGTCACCTTCCCATATGTAAGCCCCCAAATGAGGATAGCATGGGGGAGGGAGACCTAGGACAAGAGGATCTGATGCCTGCAACAGTATCGGAGCTGTACGGAGGCTTGGGACAGCAGGTATGGAGCTGGAGGTTTGGATCCACAGGCGGAAAAGGGCCTGAACCAGGGCAGGACCTGCAGAGGACAAAGGTGCCTACATGGAAGGGCCTTTGGTCTTGGTAAAGGGCCTGCAATAAGCCTCTATCTGAGGCCCAAGGGTGTGGCACAATGCCGTGTGTCAAGGTGGGGGAGCAAAGGCTGGAAAAGGCCGGCGAACCGCCCTATATATAGCCCCACAGAACTGGTGGCTGGTCGGCCACATGGCCCACCACACAGCCCCAAATATGGGGGGAGTGGAGGGGGCCGGCCAGGTCAGCTGGCATACACATCAAGGGGGATGGTCCCCCACTTATATGTAGAAAACTCACAGTCCAAAAAGAGCTGCCCACAGCCCGAGATATAGGGCCTGGTGGGGGTGGTTTTAGGCAGGCTGAGTCGGCCAGAAGGAGCCTAGTCGGTCCATTTCTAGGGGCCTTGAGGCCTATAAAAGGAGCCCATTGTAGGGCATTAAGACAAGTCCAAGAGTAGCTGCAGACTGAGCTCACATAGGGCTGATGCCTTGGCTGTCTTCTAGGGCAGCAAGGAGCTGAGGTCTTTGGATGAAGAGTCTACATATGCTCGAGGTGGAGACGCGGGCTCAATGATCTAGAGATATCAGGCAGATAGTAGAAGTACCTTGTGTTAGGATCAGAGGACCACACCCTGGTGGGACTCTGGATCTCTCTCTTTTGTATTGTGTCCATAGCCATGGATGGAAATATATAGTTTTGGTGGTTTCTCTATCTGGCGGGATCATTGTCTATTTACTAGTCTACACATCTATGTGAAGCACATAAGTAAAGAAGTTTCTGATTCCACACACCCACACATTGTGTGAGCTCTTGGGCTATCCTATCAGTCTTCCGCTGTGCGTACCCTCTATTGGTTGATTTCCAACAGGCCCTGCCAACTCATCACTGAGGCCTCCTCTGGCCTATAAATAGTCCACACTGGGGTTAATATTGTTAACCTTTCCTATCCTGAGGGGGCGGGCACACCCACAATAAAAGCCCTCACTCAATAGACTACACCTGAGATGCCCTTTCCTCTAACACCCTCTCTGTAGCTCATTGTTGGAAAGGTCACCTCCCCATCTGTAAGCCCCCATATGAGGAGAGCTTGGGGGAGGGAGACCTAGGGCATTTGCCCAGAGAAAAGAGTGAAAAGAAGGGGCTGCCACACGGACAGCATGATGGCTGTCATGTGGGCAGCACAAAGCCATGGAACCCCAGGAGGCAGGGAGTGTGGGCAGATGTGTGCCCTACAGCAGGTGGTGGGGCAGCACAAGAGCCTGGCAGAGGCGCAAAACATGGCGGCTGTCTACAGGCAGGGATGCAAGCAGTACGGCAGCATGGTGGGATCCATGGGCAGGGATAGAACCTGCAAGAAGGTCCTGAAGGTGGAGCACAGGAGTTGCAGGGAAGGGAGGGGCTGCAGTGGGCAGCACCCTGCCCTATATAGGGCCAGGAAGCTGGTTGTCCACATAGGCCAGCCCACAGCCCCATGCATAGAGGGGACTGGGAGGGGGCTGGCACACAAAGAAAGGGGGGGCTGGGCCCCCACTGAAGGGCAGGTGGGCACACAGCCCAAGAGAAACTGCCCACAGCCCAAGTTAAAGGGCTTGTGGGGTCGGTTTTGAGAGCCCTAGAGGGGGGGGTTGGCAGACTGGTCGGCCACATCCAAGCTGC
This sequence comes from Dipteris shenzhenensis, assembly GCF_047967505.1. NCBI lineage: Eukaryota > Viridiplantae > Streptophyta > Polypodiopsida > Gleicheniales > Dipteridaceae > Dipteris > Dipteris shenzhenensis. Next base: position 8,528,235 of record NC_141603.1, on the reverse strand, counting down.
TGGTCGGTGGCATTTCTAGCCCTCTGGGCCTATAAAAGGAGAGCAATTGTGTCCTCATAACTCATCACTTGCAGCAACACTTTAGGGAGCAAAAGGAGCAGCAGACCAGCAACCTATGAGCCTACATCCAGGTGGACACGGAGGCTGGAGAGCTGCAGACCTAGCTCAGCAAGGTGCTGCCCATCTAGGCTGATACACAGGCAGTAAGGTGGAGAGGATCATTCGGGAGAGTGAGTCTACATAAGCTCGAGGTGGAGCACCCGGGCCCGAGTCTAGAGATATCTGGCAGATAGTAGAAGTACCTTGTGGTAAGATCAAAGGACCACGCTCTGGTGGGACTTTGGATCTTTCTCTCTTTTGTTGTGTCCATAGTTTTGGATGGAAATATATTGTTTTGGTAGCTTCTATATCTGGTGGCTGGATCATTGTCTATTGATGAGCCTGCACATCTATGTGATGCACATCAAGTAAAGAAGTTTGTGATTCCACACCCGACACACATTGTGTGAGCTCCTAGGCTATTCTATTAGTCTTCCACTGTGCGTACCCTCTGTTGGTCTATTTCTAACACTCAGGGTGTACAATGATCTGAGGGAGCTGGCTGATGAAAATGCCACCATGGACCCTCCAGGATGGAATTGTCCCAAGAGAAAGCTCCAATAGCCTGGATCCTCGAAGAAGTGCCACCTCGAACATCAAAGATGTCATTTCTCTTGTGATATCCCAAGCCAGTCACACTGAGTTCCGAGAATTATGGAGTGTGGGAACACACCATGTCCAGTATGCAAGTAATGAACTCATCACATACAAAACCCCCTGGTAATGAAATTGATCTCCTCGGTTCATAATCACGACAACACCAAGCAATGAACCGTAAACACATCTGGTCCATAGCTATACACTGTCAGCTTGCCAGAATTTAAACTAATTAGGGTCAGAAGTAGTCCTCTCCCCCTCCCACGCACCCTCTCTGCCTGTGACTCGAGGCGGGAGACACCTCTATGTCAGAATGCTGGAACTATCTTATGGTCCTTGATAGTCCTTGCTGCCTTTGCCTCGGAACCTCCTGAGTGGTCAGAGTTTGACGATCAGTCTTGATCCTGAGACTTACCGTTGGACTTGTAGTTCCTCGCCAAATGGCCTCCTTTGCCACACTTATAGCACCTGCACTGGTTCTTCTAGGTCTTCTCCTGAGATGAAAGGCCGTGCTGCTACCTCCACCTGTAGTGACCCGCAACTCGCCTTGGGACAAAAGTACTGACTCCTCTTCGAGCAATAGAGAGAACAGATCACAGAAATCTAAGTGACTAGCTGAGACCTGGCACCGTAAGGCCCGAGAGACCATGTCTTAAGCCGGAGGTAGCTTGATGAGAATAAGTGCCGCCATTTAGAGAGGTCCATGCAGCTCCCATGGACAAAAGCTGGTCATGGATGACCTTAGCCTTCATCAGGAAGGGCCGCACAGTACTACAGCTGGAGAACTCAAGATTATGAAGCTGCCCCATTAGAGTAACAGCCCTCATGGCTGAGTCCCTAGCAGAAAGGTCCTCCAGTTGACCATACCTCGAACCCGCTCGTCAATGTCTGCACTGCGGGGGAAACCTCCTCCCCACAGGTATGGAATGTGCCTTCTTTGTCTTCCCATTCAGCAAGCTCTTCTTGAAACTCATCCTCTTGATCCTGGGTCCACTTCTTGGGATTGGATGGATGCTCAGGTTTCTTCTCAAACCCTTGAACAAGTTCCCATAAGCCCTGATGAATGAACCGAATCATGAGCTGTAGTTTCAAATGAGCAATATTTTCTGTGTTCAAATTGTCCTCTTCATTCGTGCACGGGGGAGCCATAGAACCTCAATCACCCTGGAACTATTCCACCCTCTGCAATGCCGTCAATCTCGCAAAGTAAACAGCCCAGGGAGTAGAGAAGAAGGGAGACAGGGGTGGTTGGGGGTGTGGGAAACAAGAAGAAGCAGACTGACTGCTGGTCTCTACACCCTCAAGCCGGCCCGTGCTGTCCACACCTTGACGCCTCAGCAAATTCCAAGCTCCGTGCTGTCAATACAGGCTCCCCAAAATTGTTTGTGGTAGCACTCTATCTCCATGACGGAAGGTCACTTCCAGGTCCTCTAGCACCTCGAAAGACTGTGCTGGGCAGGCCTAGAGAACTGCTGCACAGCAGCGAATGTAGGTTGGAGCAGATCGCTGCAAAGAGAGAAGAAGATGCACAGCAAGAAAGGATAGGAACACCGTTGAAAGTACACGTCTCAATGCCTCTCCTGAGTCAATCCTTGCCCTCTCCAGGTCCCTGGCCAGACCTAAAGTCTGATACCATGTGAGTGATGAAATGTGCGGCATAGAGAAAGAATAGACACTGATCAGAGGTAAAGGTGTTAGAAATGACCCAACAGAGGGTACACACAGCGGAAGACTGATTGTAATGCCCAGGAGCTCACACAATGTGGTGTGGGGTGTGGAATCACAAACTCCTTAACTTACGTGCATAAAATAGGTGTGCAGTCTCATCAATAGACAATGAACCAGCCAGATAGAGAAACCACCAAAATAATATATTTCCGTCCAAAACTATGGACACGATACAAAAGAGAGAGATCCAGAGTCCCACCAATGGTGTGGTCCTCTGATCTAACCACAAGGTCCTTCTCCTATCTGCTGGCTATCTCTAGACTCGAGCCCGCGTGCTCCACCTTGAGCGTCTGTAGACTTTCCGTCCAGTGTGTTCTTCTCCACCTTACTGCCTGTGAATCAGCCTAGGTGGGCAGCCCCTGCCAAGCTTTGTCTGCAGCACACAGGTCCCCTTGGTCCTCCTGAATGTAGGCTCCAAGATAACTGTTCCACTGCTCCAACCTGCTTGTGAATGGCTGCTCCAGAAGATGATGATCTCAGCACCTTGCTGCCCTAGAAGACAGCCAAGGTCCAGCCTCTTCCTGGCTAAGTCTGCAGCACTTGTTGCACTCTCTCACCTCCTGTAAATAGGCCCAGAGAGTAGGCTCCCTGCTGCTCCTTTCTGCCCTGGAACTGCTGGCTATGCTGGATAGCAAATGAGGCTGAGGCCTCTCCTTTTATGACGTCATCCGTGAGCTCATGGCCTCTTCTCTTGGGTCCCTACTGCTGTCCTCTTGCTTCGCCTTTTGCTGCTGCAGATCCATCCCAACAAAAGGAAATTGTGTATATAGCAAGGGGGAACACCCAAAAGAAGAGGGAACTATGAGATTCCAGAGGGAGGAGGGGGAAGCCCTGTATATGGGCAGTGGAGCCAGGCAAGCCGACCAGCAGTCGGTTGCCCTACTGCCAGGCCTGGCCCTATATAAGGGCTGCCTGGGGGGCACCAGCTTGCACACTTGCTGGCCCTGTCAGCCCATACACGGAGGCCTCCTCTGGCCTATAAACAGCCTACACTGGGGCTAATACGGACAACCGCACCCACTATAAAAGCCCTCACTCAGTAGACTACACGACGCGAGATGCGATCTGTTTATCTGGCTGGCAGGATCTGGTCTATAAAAGGCCCATTAAGCCTGCCATTTAGCCCATGTTTGAGCTTCAAACTTGGCCACCCAGCCATGTGTGGCTTTCTTGCTGCCATGGCAGGATGCCCATATGGCAGCCAATACTGCCTGCCTAGATAGCGGCCCAGCATGCTGCCCACGTAGTTACTAGATCTGCTCATGTGGCACAAAGACATTGTGTCCACATAATGTCTCACTCATGGCAATACCTAGTGCAGGTGTCCTGCCCCCCTGTCCTCATTTGGAGCTTCACAAGTAGGGCAGTGACCCTTCTATTCCCCCCACCTCTCTCTCTCTCTCTCTCTCTCTCTCTTTCTCATGTAAACAAGTAATCCTATGCTGTTCTGATGACATTTTATGTCATTGTTTATTTGACAGCCATACAAATATGCTTTGATATTCGTTTCTTCCCTTGTTTCCACATAGAGCTTCCTCAAGGAAGGAAAATTGAAAGCATGGAATATTTTCAATCATGAGTAGTTCTGTATTGTTCTAGGGTCTGTAGTTTCCAATCTTCTCCAATCTCCTAATATTGCTTTACACACAAATCAAACTTTCTAGTCTAGAAATGATGGCGTGGAGACTTGTATAGAAAAATCTTGTGACGCTGGATGTATGAAATTTGTGGAGGTCTTAAATTTGTACATCGTGGATGTTTGAAATTTGTATGTCGTGGTTGCCCTCAAACTTTGACAGCGTATTGTGTTGAAACGGTGCTTCGAGTTAAGGCAATGTGTCTTCAATTGTTGGACATTAGAACAAATGCGTTTCATGCAAACACCTCAGTGAGGATGAACCCAACGCCTAAATAATAGAGTAATGATCAGGTGACAACCACACTCAGATTTGAGGTGATCCAAATGCAAGAATCCCGATCTATCAAACCAAAGGCTGTTCTAAGCAGAACAATGGCGGGCAGATGAATGATGATCAGGTTACTGCAAAAAAAGATGAAAAGGAAACAAAATTATTTAGTGTAAATAGATGTGCTAGCTTGAGGTGCAAGGGATGACCAGATTTGAGTCTGTGAAGATTAGGACGTCCTTTGTCAAATGCTGTGTTGAGTAAGTTGGCCTTGATAGCAATTTGTTGGAAAGGAGCTGCCCAAAATTGCATATAGGAAAGTGTATGTCTATTATGCAAACATAGTAATCAAACCCTAAGGGGGGGAAACCCTCCATGGGCTTGTACAATCACACCACACTACTCAATATCCAACAGTCATTGACGTAAGTTCAAAAGCATTTAAATAAAGACATGTAGCACCATGTCTCTGCTCCATCCACATTTGCTAGTAATAATTTTCTTATTATGGAAAACATAGGCGGTCTTACCCATTGACAAGCTAGGGAGGGGGTCTTGCACTTTTGTGAGGAAAGTGCAATTTAGAGGTGTGCATTGAGGTCCTTGTGCTTGCTATTAAAGTTTAATAGAAAAGGCATTGTAGTACCTAGCAACTAAAAGAGGGATATATTAATACCGTCACAACACTAACGTAGTGTAAACACAATTCGCATGATTAAAAGATAGTTTTAAAGTATTGACACGTACGTAGGTGGACTTATTGCTTGTCAATTGATGGGCAACCTGTATTGGTCGTTGGTTCAAGAATTTTGTTATTGATTTTGAATGGTTTCTAGGAGTTCAAAAAAAAAACAAGCCTTGAGTTTCATTGGTAGCCTCACGCAAAACATTGCATTTGTATATAAAATGGGATATCATCGATTGGGGTTAAAGTGAAGCAACACAAAAATCTTATCTTTGCAAAATAATGTTGAAGTTGAATGAATAGGGAATTACCATGCACATGTGGCTCTGAACTGCCTCAATGTCTCACCACCCCAATGGCATTGCAAGTATGACATAACTTTGTCTTTTAAAACATAAGATGCTTCATGTGAGTTGAGCGGAGTTTGAGTGTACTTGAAAGGAATGAAGGGAAATATATTAAACACATTATCAAGAGATGTGAAGATGGGCTTGATAAGGAGCCAAGAAACCAACCTTTAGCAAGAGAACTTGCAACATATTTGATTGTGCTCTAAAGGCTATAGGATTATGGCCAATGTAACTACACTTTGTTCTTGTAATTAAGAAAATGGGGAATGAAACTCACAGGATTGTGTATGCACTAAAGTTTATATATACTTATTTTACAACTATACACGTTAATTTCTCACTAAATAGAATATATATGAACACAAGGTATAGAACTTATTTGGCCATTGTAACATTGAGATTTTTCATGATGCTTCTTATTGACATATGGTGTATCAAGATGGGTACGTCCAAACATGCTACAAGATGCAAGCACTCCACATATAGATAGCTAGGAGGTTGGCATCTTGGAAGTTGCATCGAAACACGTACTCGGACATCCCAAATAATTCATAAGTCTATTGTATACTTTTGGCCAAAATAGATCTTAAGTCTATCGTACTCCCCTCCCTTCTTGCATCCTTGTAGTATGGCTTTAGTGAATTTGGAATGCTTGAGAGAGTGGGGCACAAGGCCTCGTTGCCTCTTGTCTTTGATTAGGTCAAGTTGTGCCTAAAAGGGGCTTGACTTCTAGGTTGATTGACCCCTCAAGAAGGCATACATGGCCCCTTTGCTCAACTTGCTTAAGCCATATGACTTATTTTGATATGGTCCTAATCCCACCTCGGTTCCAAAGAAAATGCTCTAGAAGGTAGGTGGGTCTCTTCCATGTCCTATAAAGTGTCTCCTTTGAGTTGTATTCTTGCCTTGCCTCAAAGAATACTCAAATAAAAGATTACAAGAAATATATCACCAATTAAAAATAAATGACACTCTTGTCACTCACTCTACATGAATGCAGTGACTCATGTTGCTTAGACATTTCAGCTTCCTATCTAACACAAACTTCCTCCGCTCAACACCACGTATATAAACGAGGAGGAAAGTGTTCTTTATCTTGAGGTTACTCTAAGGTCTCTCTTTCCCTTGTGTAATCACCACATGACTCAATATATGAAGCAACAAGGGAAACACATAGGGGGATACTCTAAAATATACACATATCACTATAGGACTCAATATATGAAGCAACATATTGGATACTCTAAAATATACACAAATTGTATTGACACTTGCAATGAGAAACTAAGGACACTATATGGTGATCTCCGATGTGATCATCACTCGGTTTCTTGCTAGCAATGCTCTCGATTCAATGAACGTCACCTAAGAATGAGGGGTATGAGTAAAGGAAGGAGGAGATAAAGGTGACTTTGGGTTGCTCTTCTACTTAAGAGTTAATAGTCCACTACGTTCACCTTCTCTAGTTTACTACATGGCCTTTAGATATCCCTTGCCTCTTCATTAAGGTTAGTGGCACCTTAGTACGATTGTGTGTGTTTGAGCATGTATGATCTTGGATCACATCCCTATATGTTTCATATAATTGACGGGGCATATTTTATGTGGGATTGATGCCATTTAAAGGGTATATTTTGTATATGGTGACCCATTTTGTCAAGGTCCAAGCATGCCAATGATGTTTCTACATTAAAGGCCGTTGATAGGGATCTTTATAGTAGAAACTTTGGATCCACAAAGAATCAGGCATGCCAAGTTCATCCAATTGGGACAGGACCACTATCTATTACTCTCAATCAAGCATGCCTTAGAAAGTCTTGATTTGAAATCTACAACTTTCACATTTTTTTAGCGTACAACCAAGTATGAGAGGCGGAAGGGATAGATACAAGATTGCTTTTCTATTGGGTGGGGTTCTTAGCCTATAAATATGTGCCTTGTGGATTGTTTATATGCACCCAATACGTTAATTTATTAACAATACTACGATATAAGACTTTGTTTGATGTTTTGTATTGATCCCTTTTAACAAAATTAATGTCAAAATAAGCATTGATAATACTTATGAGATGAAATCTGAGGTTGCAACCTTGGAAAATTTTCCATCTCATTTTAACAAGATATAATCTATTTTTTAAATAGTTTATTGCATGGAAATTATGTGTAAAACCTTAAGAATACAAGAAGTTAGATATAAACCATAATATAATCCATGAATAGTATACAAGATAACTATAGAATAATACATTTATATTGTGTAGTCAATTATCTGATTCTTTTATATTATTTTTCAATAATGCATCAACACCATCATGTTCATTATGTGCTAAGTCTTCCATGTCCTTCGCATCAAAGACTAGATCCCCCACATCTAGGTCTGAGTAATGATCCAAAGAGCTTAAATTGTCAGTATCTTTTGGTGGAGTTTGTAAAACCAACATCTCATTAGGTAGGGGAGGAGAATTGGAAGTGGTTGCCTCCATGTCAACCATTGTGACATTTTGCATCTCTTCCTCAACGTCCTCATCTTTAAAGGCACATCACTTCCTTGGTGCAACTTGAATCACATATCACCATTTTGCGTCCAAGCGATTCAGTCGAACAATAACATGAGAATAACTTATTAGGTGCATCAACAATAAAAAATATATACGCATCAACAATAATTAGGTGCCTCAACAATTGCAATATCTATGGTCCAAACTATCAAATAAGAATAGTACAAATATGTTCTTACCTGTGCACAATGATGAGGTCGTGCAAATGTGTCCTTAAGATCGTTGAAAAATTCTATTTATTCAATGGTGAAAAAACCATTCAAATCGTTTCTCGTAGTTGCTTGAGCCCATCTACACCATTTCATATCCAATATATCATGCCAGATGTTAAAAGCCAAATTTCATACTAGCTTGTATGGTTCCAACATAATTAAACTCACTTTCGGCTAGCTTGTATGGTTTCAACATAATTAAACTCACTTTTGAATATTTGGGTATCACTAAGAATACTCAAATGTGTTATGCTTCACATCAACCTTCTCTTGGCAAAGTTGATGCCCATGTGACCACATTGCATCTATACTAAACATAATATCAAACGAAAAGTAAAAATTTCAAAGAAATAAATGCAAAATTAGAATAAAATCAAAATATTTTTTCCCATCACGAGAACCATAAATGGAGAGAACCGCTACTTTTGTGAGATCACAGGCGTTTCATGTTTCCTACCATTCACAATCCCTCAAGCCTCTATAATTTGAGTCTTGGAGCCATTACTTTTGCATTTTCTTAGATGACATAAATATCCTAGTCCCTCTCTTGCTTCTTTTAAAGCCTCTTCTTTCTTCCTCTTGTTTTCTTCATCCTTTTTGTATCTTTCAATCCATCCCTCCATTCTCTCACAATTATATAAACAAAATGTGCCCACATTTGATTCCAATGCAACACTAATTGTCACTTATTTTTCCAAGTATTATAGGGTAATCACAACCTTTTTGACACTTTTGAAGAAACATCTTGAGATCACTTATGGATGACATGCATTTAATCCTATAGAAGCATTAACTTGAGTAAATTAGGGAGGTTTTTAGGTGTAATGGTTCTTATGTAAGATATCCTTAAAACCCCTAACATGTTAATACATGTGTGTGTGTGCGTGCACCTAAAATGTTAACTTGAGTAACTTGGGGAGGTTTTTAGGCAATGGGTCTTGTGTAAGATATCTTTAAAACCCCTAAAATGTTAATGTGTGTGTGTGTGTGTGTGTGTGTGTGTGTGTGTGTGTGTGTGTGTGTGTGTGTGTGTGTGTGTGTGTGTGTGTGTGTGTGTTAGTTATAAGATCTGTCATGACCATAACCTTAGATTGGACTCTCTCTCTCTCTCTCTCTCTCTCTCTCTCTCTCTCTCTCTCTACAATGAGTGGAATATTGAGGCTACAATGAGTAGAATGGGGATAAATTGAGGCATATGCGAATGGTGTTAAAATGAGGCATATGTGAATAAGTGAAGGCTAGATCTAAAGGGTAGACTTGCCTCAGGGCAAGCGGTGAAGAGTTGTATGAAAATAGTATAGTGCTCTAATGGAATCCATAGAGAAATGTGTGTAGCTCTTCAACACACTAGTTTTGTGCATACCTTGAGTTGCCAAGTCTTAAAGTGTCATGTTCCAATGGACTGCATAGATAAATTCGTGTAGCTCTTCAACACACTAGTTTTGTGCATACTTTGAGGTGCCAAGTCTTATAGTATCACCCAATGCTAAGAGTATGGAGGTGGAGGCAAAACATGAATGGGTATTATAAGTAGAATGGGGTTAGAATGGGTAGTATGAGACCATCAAAAGGATAGAGTTGGAGGGTACCCCAAGGGAAGAATTGAAGTGTTGTGCAAAAACATTGTAGTGCTCTAGTAGACTCCACAGAGGAAATTGAGTATCTTTTCAACACACAAGTGCATACTTGGTGATGCAAAGGATTAAAGCCTCATTCGAGGCTTGGAATTTGATATTGATGGAGTTGGAGGCTAAAAACATGATTGATCAAAGGGCAACATATTGAATGAGAGAATTGTGTGTATTGTTGTAACTCAAAGCATGGCAATACACCTTTACATAGCATGCGTGCAGATGGCCATAGCATACATTATGTGTATACATGCAATAGTAATGTTGCAAGTGTCAATATGCATGTTGTTTGTTGCTGATGCATTAAGAGGGATATCAAAATATCAAATGCAAACTACACATGCTGCACACCTAATTTAAAAAAAAAAAACACTAGTGAGAGAAAGAGAGAGCTCTAGTGGATAGGCCATGGATGAGAGTGTATGTGTGTGTGTGCGTGCACGCTTGAGAGAGAGAGAGAGAGAGAGAGAGAGAGAGAGAGAGAGAGAGAGAGATGAAGCATGCAAGAAAGCAATCATACTCTTAGCCTCCACCTCCATCAATATCATATTCCAAGCCTTGAATGAGTCTTTAAGGCTTTGCACCTTAAAGTATACACGTGTGTTGAAAAACCATGCAATTTCCTTCTATCAGTCTAGTGGAGCACTACTATGTTTTCATGCAGCCCTTCAACTTTTTCCCTGAGGTAACCTCTAACTCTATCCTTTCGATCTAGTCTCTTACTACCCATTCTACCGCCATTCTACATACAATACTCGTTCACATTTTGCCTCCACCTCCATATTCTTAGCCTTGCCTTGGGTGACACTATAAGACTTGGCACCTCAAAGTATGTGCAAAACAAGTGTGCTAAAGAGCTACGCGAATTTGTCTATGTAGTCCACTAGAGCACTAAACTATAAGACTTGGCATCTAAAAGTATGCACAAAACTAGTGTGTTGAAGAGCTACATGAATTTCTCTATGCAATTTACTAGAGCACTACACTATTTTTGCTTAGCTCTCAATGCTTGCCTTGAGGTAGTCTCACTAGTCTATCCTTTAGATCTAGCTATCACTTATTCACATTTTACCTCATTTGCCTCATTTTATCCCCATTCTACTCATTGTAGTAGCCCCATTCTACTTGCTCTAGCCTCACCATTCACTCCTTTCCAGGAGTGTCCCTCTCCAATGCTTCCAAATCAAGGCTTTTTCCTAACCATGAGCAAGAGGAAGCATTCTCTTCAAGTAATTGAAGAGATAGAACAAACAATAGATGACAAGATGTTTAACCTTCTCTTTAAGATAGGTAACTCCTCAAAATCCTATACATTAAAAAATCGTCAACAAACCTTATGATCTTCATAACCTTCATCATTATCCCACAAGATCCAAGACTTCCTAGAAATTTATGATAGGTTTCCACAAGCTAGTGACTATTGGAGAATAATGTGCACTTCTCTGATGTGCTAGAGGCAACCTCTATTTCAAGATCCATCACAAGTCATCAATGGAGTGCCCTTGGGGATGAAGTGAAGAAGTTAAAGAGGAGCATCAATTTCATAAGGGACAGTGTTAGCTTATAGAAGCAAAAATAGGTCTCTTTTCTTCTTTCAATGGATATCTTCATGCTTTTCCCAAAGTGAACCAAGAGAGGAGTCAATAGCTTAGCCTGAGGTGGAGGTAGATGAAGTACTAGAAGAGTTTCTTGAGGAAAAGGAGAAGAGGACAAGAAAGGGGTATGATCCAGCCATGTTTAAAGAATAAAATATCACCAAGGTGGGGGGCCCAAGAATTGGTATTGAGGAGGAGCAGCAAAACCCCTTGCTCTATCTCCCAACTTTTCCAATGTACAACATCAATAGCAAATACTGTGTCTATTGAATGATATAAAACATTTATTTTATTTGAGGGAAGAAGATTGTCTTACTATTCTTGCAAGGTGGGATAATAATGTAGGGGATTCATTGACAATGGAACATATCCTATAGTAGCTCTTAACACACAAGGAGAAGATTTTATTAACAGATTAATTGCAAGACCCTATCACACAACTCTTTTTAGGGAATATGAAAGTGAAGGACTACAATAGAGGAGGAGTTCTTATGGATCCAGAGAAGAATGGGTATTGATGATGACAAGGTTCACATGCTGCAGAGCATGCTGAAGTTAAACCCAAGAACTCTATTGATCTCCATGAGAAATCAATACTTGAGAAAGATGAAAATATATGGGTAAACAATGGTACACAACCAAAATATTGTATACATATGAAGACTAAAATATCTTAAGCATAATACTTATTTTTGTAGATTGACATTCAAGACATAGATAGCTTGGGTGGATTTTGTTAGGAACTAAATCCCAGTCACTTTATAGGCAAGTTCAACAATGAAACAAATGTTGTCTATCCTAGAAAGACCACAGAGAGAGAGAGAGAGAGAGAGAGAGAGAGAGAGAGAGAGAGAGAGATAGAGAGAGAGAGAGAGAGAGTGGTCATAATAGATCTTACATCACACACACACACACACTTACTATCCCTTTTTCCTTTTGACCATACTAATTACTTTTCTTCCCTTTATAATCCTTTAAAAACCCTTTTAAACCACCTTTCCTCCTCTCTCTCTCTCTCTCTCTCTCTCTCTCTCTCTCTCTCCAAAACTATTCCCTCACTCTTTCTTTACCCTTCTCTCCCCTTTCTTTCTCCTAAATTCCCTATTTACCTACTTTTTCCCTGTTTACCCTCATTTTCCTAAGTTTTCCTTAATTCCCTAAATTTTTCCTTATACCCCTCCCCCTAAGTTCCCTTATTTTCTCCCTTTTGATTTTCCCTAATTTTTCCTAATTTTCCCTAATTTTTTCTTAAATTTTCCTAGTTTTCTCCCTTTTTTCTAATTTTCTTCCTAAAATTTTCTCCTAATTTTTTAACTTTTACCTTTCCCCCCCTCTTTTCCTAGTTTTCTTTATTTTTCTCTAATTTCCCCTACTTTTTTCCACTTTCTTTAATTAAAAATTTCCTAATTTTTCTAATTTTTGCTAAAATTTCCTCCCAATTTCCTAACTTTTCCTATTTCCTAAATTTTGCCCTATTTTCTTACCTCCTCTATTTTTCCTACTTTACGCCATTTTTTCTAATTTTCTAATTTTCTCCCTATTTACTTCTCCCACATTTTTCCCTATTTCTTCTCCCTAACTAAAATCCCCCCCCTCCCATGAACTTCCATGAGTTTTCCACTCCTGACTACTCCTATTTCCTTACTAATACTTCCTTAAATTTTCATTTTTCTTTAATTTATTTACTTTTTCCTAACTTCACTCTCACTAACTAAACCCCCCTTCTCTCCCTAACCAACTTGCACTCTAACCATTCCTAAACTACTGTAAACTAATTCCTATCCTACCAACTGACCCCCCTTTTAAATTTAATTTCCCCCTTTAACCTTTTAATCAACCCCCCTCGGCTCTACTACACTCTTTTTTTCCACACTTACCTCTTTGACTCCCCCGACCTTCGATTTCTACGTCCCTCGCTCGCTTCCTTATCCCTCGATCTTCATGCCTACTCCCTCTCATTAAACCCGACTGCTTTGTGTACTATATAATAAAAAACCCCATCCTCCTACACCACCTCCTACCTCTATCCTACTAAGCCTGTCTTCTGGTTCTCTACCCTCGCACTACAATCACCGTGTTTTGGCAGCCCCCATGCAGCACTGACGCCTGCTTACCGATTCCTCTGCAATGAATTTTTGCCTTCCCTACCACCTCCTCGATTGCTATGCTTCACAAACTGCTCAAGGCTTGAGCCACTATCTCCCCCTCTGCATGTTAATCTTCCCCTCTCCCCGTACCATTGAACACTTTCTCCTCCTCTATCTCTTGCGCTAGTAGTGCTACTGTAACTTTTCAACTTTGCCTCCTAAGTCCTAAGCCCTCGTTTATTGTGGTGCCATCATCACAAGAACCTTTCGTGCACAATCAATGAGATTGCACCCCCCTCCTTCTTTGATCCCGTGGTCTTCCACCTCCGTCTACCCTCGCATGTCACTTATGGAGTTATGGAGTCACAGGTTCCTCTTTATGTCTTATTGCATTATATTAAACCCCCCATCCCCTCCTCTTTTTAATCCACACTCCTCCCCTCTGGTCTTTACCTCTTTGTCTAAATTTCCCCCTTTCAATATACTTATATCTAATTTCCCGCCCCTTAATTAACCCCCCCTCTCTCCCTTTAGCTATTCACTAATTTATTTCTAGCTCCATTTTCCATTTAGCTTCATTTACTCCCTTTAGCTCCATTTACCATTTTTTTAAAACCCTCTCTCTCTTGGCTATTCACTTCGTTATTTCCCTTTGCTTTTCATGCCCCACCTCCTCTAATCTCTCCCCCTCAAAACTAACATCTAATATTCATGTATGTTATTTTCCTCCTCTAAACCTCCCCCTTTAATCTATGGTCTTGTAACTTTCATTAATTTCCCCACACTTCGCAAACCCCCCACCTCTCCTTATTCTCTTGTCTTGTGGGTTGTCATCCAGATCCAAATCTCTTTATTTTTTCTTTTTGGCTTAACCCCCCCTTTTTCTTTCTATTAATTTGTATTAAAATTCCCTCTATTTTAAACTCAATTTGGCTTGGCTTTTTAATAACTACAATTGCTAGCATCACTATTCCTCCTCCACACTTCTTCCATAAACTCCTCCCCTTCCACACTCTTCTCACCTACCCCCCTTCTACAAAGGCTCAATATTTCTCTCTCTATAAGCTCTAAAGTCATTCCTCTACCCAAACAATGTTGTAACATTAAGCTTGATAAGTGTATGGCCAAGTGTAATTTTTATTGTGACTCCGATAACAAGGGAGGGGTGCTTATGGCACCTGTCTTCCGAACTAAAGTTAAAACTGGTTCTTACTGTTTTGCTTGTTGGATGGTGGTAGGTAGGCAGACTCCCCTCTTCAATAAAAATGATGCTTGCCAGGACTTATCTAAGCTCAACTTCTATACAGTTTCCACAAAGTCATTTCTACAAAATGACCCACTATTGGTTTCCTTTATAAACAAGGATTCACCGACTTGTACAAACTTTTTCGTTAATGCAATTAGTCCTATTCCATTGTCTAGCTTTGCTCTTTTGTATTTTCACTATGCAAAGGGGTGTTGTCAAATCTTACACACACACACACACACACACACACACACAGAGAAGCCTAAGGTTATCGCCATAAAAGATCTTACAACACACACAGAGAGAGGGAGGGAGGGGGAGGGGAGACAAATTGAGGGATGGGAGACACTTCAAAATTTCACCTTGTCACCTCAACATGTCTGCCATAAGGAACTATACACTATATAATGCCTTAAGATCTCTCCTATCAAATAACATGTATCATGAATGGACACCTCAAACTTTTCACCTTGTCACCTCAACATGTGTGCTACTATAAGAAACTATGCACTATACAATGGCTTAAGTTCTCTCTTATAAAAAAAGTATATAGTGGCTTAACCTCAACATTTCAGCATCTAACAATCCAACACATCACTTAGATTTGAAGCTGGACAAATGACTTAAGGGATTATTGACTTTGATAATTTTACCTTTATTAGCACCAAGTTATACTCCTCCACGTACAATAGATAGATCAAATAATAAAGATAATAATCAAATAGAAAACAACATTAAAAAAATACATAAAGAAATCACTAGTATAACTATCACCTAAGATGCATGATTGTCCTTTCACTTTCAATCAATATAGACAATGTCCCAAAACTATAGTCAATACCCTTGGCATCTACACTAATCCACAAATTGTAGAGACTAATAAGATTAGCATCAATTCTATTATATTGACTTCAAAGGAATAAAAAAGTATACTAAACATATACTTAGATCACCTTTTATACAAAAAAACCATTAACTAATGCTAACTCAATGGAAAAAAGGTATTCGAAGAATCCATTTGCTTCAAGCTTGTCCTCACAAAAAAGCATCATCTAAATCCTTGAGGACAAGTCCCCTTAATTCTATCTTGTAATTCATATTTATTATATCTATATCAAACATGGTTGGCTTTGATGCAGAACAATGTGGATTTGCAGGTACCATGTTGTGGGCACTTGACTGGCTTGATTGCAATGCGAGTTTGCAATGCGAGTTTGGTGAAGACATGCATTTATGATTCTATCTTTTAAAAGAAGAGATAGAGAAAACACTCTCATGTGATTCCTTATCTTCATATGGTCATCAACACTAGCAACATGAATATCCCCATAGAGTTGCTAAAGTGTACCCTTTTTAGCCTTCTACAATAATAAGATACAAGTGTTATACACATCACCCTTGGAGAAAATCTTATAAAAAAATACAACAAGAAGCAATATCAAGCATCTTGTGCAATATTGGTTTGGAACACTTTGTTGACACCCACTAACATTGTTTCATAATGATATTTTCCACTCATATGCAACCTAAGGTGATGGTCCAAGCAATAAATGAGTAAATGGAAAAGATCAGTCTCACAATTATCTCTACCAGTATGTAGGGATGAAACATAAAAACAAATGATACTCCAAGAACTTTTGAGCTCTTTTAAATTGGTATGATTCTCAAAGAAATTGCTACGGACTAAGTATTTCATGCATGGGTAGGAGGTCCTAGCTCTGAGCATAGATGTTCAACCAAGCAGTATGCCATGGCTCCTCACCCACTTAGAGTACTGCCACCATTGTGCCGACACAAAAAGTAGGGACCCCATGAATACTAGGAATTGCCCCACTCTTATGATTGGCCACACTCTATCCAATATCTATGGGTGGATGAGAGGGAGATCACTGGCGAGTCATTTTTTGCTCATTTTTGTTGTGGTTCAGGGACTTTTTTGTATATAGGTATCTTGCATGACCCATAACTTATGCATTGCTCAACGAAATCTTGCAAACTTCAAGTTATAGTACACATTCTAAACTTAAACATGAGACCAAAAAATTATGGAATAAGGATTTGGAACGAGACCGTTAAAGCATTACAAGTGCTATGTTGCGTGTGAAGCATGCATCCTGAAGACTATAGGATATAGCAACTTATTCAAAAACATTAAAATTTTGTTCTGTATATACATGAAACCAAGTAATCATTCAAAAGTACCCTATGTGAGCTTCTCCTCAACCCAAGGACACACCTAAATGAGAGCATTAGGGAAGGATTAACGAGCCTCCAATGTTGTGCTAAAATGATGCACACCCATTTGAGGGCACCCTCTATAACTTTTTTTTGATTTGTTGAAAACCAAATGGATTGAAAATTTGGAATCCAAACTTGGGACTATTGCATGGTGGCCTTAAAACATTGACAGTTGTTGGTATTGGTATCTAGATTCACCCTAAAATGGAAGAAGTTGAAAATGTGCAATTTGTGCATGTGCAAAGATCTTCTAATAAATCCAACACTATTTACAATTTTGAATTGTTTCTTTTTCCATGCACTTGCTTGCTATATGGCTCATAAGCATGCAAAAGGTCATTGCATTTCATAATACACAACATCAAACCCAATAGCGTGCCCTTTGGCCTATTTGTATTTTGAAGCATTTGAGGCCACATTGCACTTGTTTGGGATATCCAATTTTGCTGACGTGTATCGTTGGAGGGGGGGAAAGCAGCGGTTCAAAATTTTGCTACTCTCGTGAATTTTGAATTTTCACACCTCCCACCCATCAAATATTAGAAGATTAAGTACCAACAATCTGCCCTCGCCTTGCAACTCGCACACACCTCGACAAGACCTTGTGCTATATTTGGTTTGGCATTGCCATCTTTTGGGTAAGTTGTCTTCTATTCTTTGCTTGCCTCACAAGCTAGCTTCTCTTTGTTTTGGTTTAGAAACTGATCATTGCCATGGCAACATGCAGCTTGCCATGGCTTGTAAGAGAAGCAGACAGAGGGGAGACAGAGGCTGCAAGACGGAAAAGATGAAAAGCTTGGCCAGGGTACAAGGAATAGAAGACTTCTTGCAGAGCAGTATTAGCAGGAAGCAATTTTGCAGATGCATGCATTTGATCATTTCCATCAGAGCGAAGAACAGAGTTGTGATGTCATGATTGGTGGTAGCATTCGAGGAAGCAACATTAGGCTATTCAGGTATATACTAGTCTCGAGTCTTCACAAGCATGCACCCTAAAGTTCATAGAGTGACAACCCTACCAACATCTTGAGAGATGCATGCAGAGCGAAAGCAATGCCCAATCATCCCGATCCGAGTAGTCTATGGGCTTCAATAGAATGCAAGAAAAGGAGAGACAGCCTAAGTTGGAAGTCATTGCAATAGTGGTGATGTTTTGGCATGAAAATACGAGAGTTTTTCCAAATGACAAGGACATATGTAGAAAGCGGATGGGATGCAAGATGTTTGATGAGCACATCATACACATGCTTGATACAACGCAGGTCAGTGGTTGCCTAAACCATCTCAGTTGTTGTTTGTGATTGAGCTTTGAGATAGTTTACTTGTTTCATTTGTTGATACAACATAGGTTAGTGGTGGCTGCCTAAATCAGTTGTTTGTGATTGAGCTTTGGGATAGTTTACTAGGTTGGCTTGGACTTAATGTGATTGTCCTAAACCAGCCCTATGGTTGGAACATCATGCAACTATGGTGGATGGTTCAGCTCAAAAACCAAAACCAGGTTGGCTTGGACTTAATGTGATTGTCCTAAACCAGCTCGATGGCTACAACATCATGCAATTGTGGTTGGGTCAGCTCAAACACTAGTTATGTGATTGTCATGAACCAGTGTGGTTGAATAAAAAGTAACAAAAATATACTTCACAACAGAACAACAATCTATTGTTATTTTACTAAACCAGACCGGTGGTTGGAGCGTCATGCAACCATGGCTGCTTCAACTCAAACACTAGTGTGGTTAAACATACATTAGTTTTTGACTAGCTCGGTGGTTGAAATTACTGTGTTTCTTAGTACTTAAATTAGTCCTACTGTTCGGGTCATATACCACTTAATTTCCAAACTGGGATGGCTTGGACTTAATGTGATTGTGATTGTCTTAAGCCATCCCAGTGCTATTTCACGTCAAACAACATTATCTGATCAAAATTATGGTTAAACAAAAATAAAGAAATGAAAAGCAATATATTGGTATAGAAATGAGAAGCAATATATTGCTATTTACTAATTGTGAAATTTAGAAATGAAAAGAAATATACTTGTTATTGTATAATTATGACCGTCAGGCTAAACCAGCCCAGTAGTTGAAATATTGACTGTCCTAAACTAGCCCGGTGGTTGAAATTATGACCATGTCCTAAACCACAGCCCGGTGGTTAACATTGTGACTATCCTAAACCAATGCGGTGGTTGAAATTGTTTTGTTTTGCTAGTACCTTATTATATATGATTGTATTAAACTACCTAGGGGTTGAAATTGTTTTGTTTTCCCATAGGTTGATTAGTTTAATTAGACCACGTTTTTGCACATACTATATTTTGTTTTGTTTTCCTCATAGTAGTGCAAAAAGGGGGCATGTTGGGTCAGCAGACGAATTGTATCTCAATTTTATGGATTAGAATCTTGACATTTCAATTGGGCAAAGGAGCTTTAAGCATTGGAAGCCCTGGTACGTCAGGAAACTCAAAGACAAGACTGTTTGTTGTTGCCAATTTGCCAAACACACATAGGCTTTGACTTGTGTAGGAAAACTATCAAATACTTAAGATCTGGTTGTATTGGAGCATTGGTCCATGGGTATCGATGCCCATGTCTTCCTAATGAATATGCAGTCTGTAGGCCACCTAGATCCTCATCATGTGTTGCAAGAAAGGCCACTTGGATCCTCATCATGTGTCCCAAAAAACCACCGTGCTTGTTTTTGTAAATCCCAAATGATAGATTAACCCCATGCTTGTTTTTAGTATATCCCAAACAACCACCATGATTGTTTTTAGTCATCTAATCACATGCCATGGGATCCAATTGCATTTTCCTTGGTTGCACACAAGGAAATATAGCTCCCACAAACAAGTTGGTTCTCTTTAACTATTGTCAGATTTCAACCATCGGGCTGGTGAAATATTAGAAAATGCATGTGTTTATGGCATCCCCTTTAGGATGGTTCTCTTTAACTATTGTCAAATTTCAACCATCGGGCTGTGACCATAAATCCACAGGTGACCACAAATCCTAAACAAAGGAATTGCATGCCATTCATCTTGTAATAATAGAAGCAAACCACCGCATTGGTGGCAATTAATATCCTAGTGTGCAACCAATCACCACTATGATGGCGAACACTTATCTTGCACTACCATCTTGCTATCCTAAAACGGATCATATTATTGCAAAGTGCTATACTAAAACAGTCCCCTTTAGGTTGGTTCTCTTTATGTGTTATCAAAATTTAGTCATCGAGTTGGTGACCACAAATCCTAAATGAATTGCAAGCTATTATATTGTACTGTATTATTGGAAAATGTCCATCAATTATAAGATCCAACTCAGGGAAACATTTTCAAATTATAAAGTCCAACTCAAGGAAACATTTTCAAATTATAAAGTCCAATTGAGTGAAGCAGTCATAAGAAAATAGAGACTTCGAACCCAACTAAATGCAACATTTTCAAATTATAAAGTCCAGCTGAGTGAAGCGATCATATCCAAGGACAGATAAATGGCGAATTATTACTCTAAAACTAAAGTTATATAGAAAATCCAAATGTATAGTCAACCCCTAAAGTTATATACCTGGGTAGTAACCAAGTTTTACTCTTCTACATTTTGAAAAGAGACCACCATCGTTTCTAAGGATGGATATATGAAAAGACAATTTACTACTTTTTTGTTTCAAAGAAGACAATTTACTACTTAAGCTCTATTGAATAGCCGACTATATTAGAGGGGTGGTCAGCCCCTATTCTTATTGTATTGAAGGCCTTCCTTTAGTTATGCCTGCAATATGACCATCTTGTGAATGACATGCTTGGGAACTCTATGTTCCTCCTCCAAGAGATCAATCTCATCTACGAAAATCTTGGGTTTCCGAGGGATGCCTTGCAAAATGGCTTCATCAAGCTCAAGACACAAGCATTAGAAAAAATGTTATTGCTGTTGTGGCTTTCCATCTTTGTTCCTCTGTTGTTCCTTCACTCAAGACTTATCAGGTTTTTAAACTATTTTGTTCTCCTACTATCCGAGCTATAATTGTTCACATATTCTAATCTATCAAATCACGCCATCTTAACATGCTCAACGATGTAATCGAGTGAGATCCTTGCCATCTTAACAGGCTCAAATTAGCATTGAGCCAGAATTAGATTGTAATAACAATGACTTTGCATGGGGGACCATCTAGTTCACAAGCTTAGATTAGTATTCAATCAGTTCATCATATTGTAATAACAATAGTTCTCATTCTAATGACCGAGGACTATTGTTTTTATAGTCTGATGAACCAACTCAATACTAATATGATGTCTTGTTTTGATCTTGCCTTTCTTCAATTGATTGTAATAATAACAATGACTTTGCATGAGGGGCCATCTAGTTTATAGGCTCTGATTAGCATTGAGTCAAAATCAAACTATAATAACAATGACTTTTCATGAGGGACGATCTAATTCGCATGATCAAATTAGCATTAGGCTCAAGATATACTGTAAGAACATATCATACTATTAGAATTTTTTAATGATCGAGAAATTCTACCATGGCAACTAGCTAATCGCACGTCATGCCATATTATTATTATGATCTTGGTATAGATTAATCCATGGATAATTTTATTAACATCTTTACCAAGGCTCTTTTGAAAATAGATGGAGCAATTTATGTGACTATGGACACATAAGAGCACATTGAATCAATGAGAAGGGATGTTTGAGATCACTACCCCATATGTAAGTGCCTGTATTAGGAGGATAAGGAGGTAAGTGATGGAACTATCTAGATCCAAAATTCTCTATAAAACATGAATATAAGAACTTAACTTAGCTAGGACTCTAGATGACAACTTGGACTTGGCTCAAGGTGAAGATCCTGGAATTGTTAGTTTCCACTATGCATTTGGGGTACACATCTAAAGGTTGGGTCTTGATTTTCAACACATGCATTGTCAATAATGAGCTAAAGGTTGGGGTACACATCTAAAGGTTGAGTCTTGATTTTCAACATATGCATTGTCAACAATGAGCTAAAGGTTGGGGTACACATATAAAGGTTGAGTCTTGATTTTCAACATATGCATTGTCAACAATGAGTAAATACACATGCCACACCATATAAACAATTTCTAACCCATGTGAAAATTTATGGGTCTATGGGCCTTACCTAAAAGAGGTCCCTTATAAAGTTTCATGACCATATCTAGCACATATGTATATGGTATAGGCATAATTTTGTTCATTTAAAAACATGCATGTGTCATGCATGGTCAAAAATGAGGAAATGTTTATGCCTCACCATATATAATGTTCACCCTTATGAAGCTTTATAAACATATGGACCTCAAAATAATGTCTTTGTAAAGTTCATAACCATCGAATAATCCACATATGATATAAGCATATCAATGTACAATCCCTTGCCATTTCCACCCTGCATGGATGAAAGGAGAAAATGTGCATGACCCACCCTATGAATAAGGTATGATCATAAAATAAAACTTCAAATGCATGGCATTTACTCAAAATATTTTCCTTCAAAAGCTATATGACTATCAAATGCAAACATGTATGGTAGAAATAAACCAATGACCAAATTTTTGATACATGGATTGTGCACCTTGAAAGTGTTGAAATGTGCATGTCCTACCATACAAATGATGTGCAAGATATATGAAACTTTTCAAGTAAAAAAATTTATCAACAAAAATTTTGTGGAAAGTTTCATGACCATCCCCGACACATACACACTAGGTATAAGTGTATTGATGCACAATTTTTATATACATGTACTTTGCATGGTAAAAAATGAGCAAGTATGCATGTCCCATGATAAAAATAATGTCATACCTATGAAAATTTATGGGTATATGGGACTTGCCCATGCAAATTTTCTTGACCATATGATGCATGCGCTCACAGTATAATCATATTGATGCATATTTTCAAACATTGATGTGCCATAAATGGTTGAAAATTTGGAACTATTTAGTTTTTACCATATAAATGGGTCCAAAACTTAGAAAACTATGTGATATATGGTTCTTACTTAAAAAAAGGTCAATGTTTTCCACATGGCTTATAGGTTGCTACATGGGGTGCATAGCTAGCACAATTAGCAAGTTGTGTGCCCAAATCTTGGGCTAGTTCTACCGGGGCTAAAGCATGCATATAAGGCAATAGGGCTAGGAAAGGTACTAGTAAGAGGAACCAATAAGAATGTCTATATATAGTTCTATAAGTTGTGGTAGAGGAGACTAGCAGTTTGGTAGCAATTCACAGAGTAAGATAGATGATCGTACAAGTTGGGATAGAAATAGTACAAGTACAGTACTAGTCAATAGTATACTATATAGTGGTTCATAATACAATAGGAAATGCATTTAGACTGCATTCAACAGTCCTACAATAGGGTTAGGCGAATGGTGCAAACTACCACATAATAAAATCTACCAACAATAGAAGATTATGGTAGGTAAACCTAGCTTGTTGGATAGGTTGGTTGATCTAGAGATCTAGTTAGCTAGATCGACATTGTAGTGGATAGAATTAAAGGGGTTTTAGATTATAGAAGTTTTGAACCTTCTAGGAGCTCACACAAATGTGGGGCTATCCCAATATAGCAAAGCCATGTGAAGGATGGAGGTTGAGAAGGGGCACTCAACTAGAGGAGCTATTAATGCGTACTTGTTGAGGTTGGTACATGGTGATCTAGGAGAAGATTATAGTAGAAGTTTCAATAAATAGTGCCTACATTTTGTGTCCTACCTTAGCATATGTTTGCTATGGGTGTTAGTATAGATTTGACAGGTTATATTCTTGGCTTGGACATCTATATATGAGATTATTCTAGTTGTACATCCATGTGTATTTTTCACTATTACAAGTTCTCCCTCTCTATACATGCATGCACATAGAATGATTATATATTTGAAGTGATGTTGTGTGATCTCTCTCAAATATCTATTCCTATGTTTAGGAGTTAAATGTAGCAACTTTTTTCTTTGACATGAAACCAAGAATAGCATTGGATTTTAACTCAAGTTACATTACCTTTTTCAAATTAAATGGTGATTTTCTCACCAAGAAAGGCATATCTTTCCAAATTTAGATGCATTGATTGGATTTTAGTGCTTATAAAAAAGGATTGGAAGACTTTAGGTTTCTACATCTTGTGACCATCTTGCCATGGGATACAGCTTACTTGTTCCAAATTTTTTTAATGTTTTCACGTTTGCATTCATGTGTCATTCATGATCATCATTTTTTGACCAAATAGCATGAAAATAATGTTATCATGTTGGTAATATGGAAAAATCACCGGTGATCCGAGTACAAATATTGGCAATAATCACTACATTACCTTTTGAAACAACCATTATGTCAATGATAGTAGCACATTATACTTGCATTCTATTTAGTGATATCAGTAGTGGTAGTCCATATACCATTGGTTATTATGTGATAAATAGCTGAGATAATATTTATTGGGTTTCTTGCCCATTTTTTCCTTATAAAAATCTTGCAAGATCTATGAGTGCTCTTCATTCCACAAGATCATAGTCCATAGCTCTTGTCCTTTGCATGATGGGGTAAGGTGAACTGCAATTGAGTCATAAGAGGAAGAGGGTGAGGGAGAGAGTGTTCATTGTGGTTGTGGAAGTGGTCTACTACTCCAAAATCTAGCATATTGGGATAAGGGTCAACCAGAACTACAGAAATTAATGTGGGATGAGAATGGGTATTGATATTTTGAAGAGTTACCCCTCCCCCTTCCCCCCCCCTCTTTTCCAATTTGAATCGTTGTGTAACTTGCATGCACCACACTTGATATTCATGTGAGTTGATGTACACACCATGTGGCCTTTCCATGTCCCTGGCCCTTGCATCTCTAATGCTGCTCATCACAATTGGGAATGTGAATTATCTCTAATACTGCTCATCACTGTTAGAAATGTAAAATATCTTTTAGATAGTTTTACAGCGTGGTGCTTGGGAGGGGTTCTCTTCCAAGTTTTGATATGGTTCTTGGGACTACTCTCCTAAGTTTTGAGCTATTGGGCATGTCTAGTTTTTGGAGCATGGTGGTTGGGACTCCCAAGTTTTGAGCTATTGGAGGATGGTGCTTGGGAGTACTCTCCCAACTTTTGAGCTATTGGACATGTCTAGCCAATGTTTCTAAGTTTGAGGACTCAAAAAATATAGTTTATTTTTGGTAGTCTAGGGACTCAAAAAATAAACTAAACATGCGCAATCACTCAAAACATGGGGGAGCACTCCCACACACCACACTTTAGATATTCTTGAAAAGAGCATTCAAAGCCCCATAGTTAATCACATTCCCATAGTTATAGACATCCTAGCACCTTTGGATTCGATTTTCATGTAGCATCTACAAAATTTTGCCCATCTTTTCTTTTTAGTTCTTAGATTTGTTCTATTTTTGGAGTTCATTTGCTCTTATGTACCTCTTTAGATTATTTTAGTATATACATATATACATGTGTATGTGTGTGTGTGTGTGTGTAGTTTTCCTCATTTACTCATAATTTTGCCTTCCCTTATTTTGTTATTTTCTTGTTCTATAAAAATTGTAATTTGTAGGACTGGATATATTCTAGATCTTATGAAGGTATATAAATAAAGGTACATCTACAAAATGCATTAACTGCTGATAACCATAGGCTACTACATCACTTGCTTGGAAGAATATTTGCTAGTTTTATCTAGAATATTAGGTACTCTCAAAAGCCACAGGCAAGTATGATGGTTTCATATTTGATGCATGCCAATGCAACACGATGGAATGCATGGTGATGCAACATGATATGATGCATTATAATGCTACATGGATTCTTACACAAAATAATGCTTTTGTAAAGTATCATGACCATTAAGTTATGCACCATACACCATCAAACATGAAGAAGTGTGCAATCCCTACATAGCATTGATGTTGGATCCATAAGAGAATTTTTGTATGTATTTCTTTACATAAAACTAGGATTGTGAAAAGTATCATGACCATGGGACACACATATGGTACAAATATACAAATGTTTATTTTTAAACATTCATGTGCCTACATGGTTAAAAATAACAAAATGCTTATGTCTCATAATATAAATGATGTTTGATACTTGTGTAACTTTGAAAGTGTATGGAAATTATTCAAAAAAATGTCTATGTAAAGTTTTATGACAATTGTACAAATAGACATATGGTAGGAGCATACCAGTGCACAATTTTCAAACACTTATGTAACATTTGCTCAACTCCATCATTGAAAATGAGAAAGTATGCATGCTCCAACATTGAAATGATGTGGGAGGCATAAAATTTTATGAGTATATGGACCTTTCTTTAAAAGAAGTCCTAAGCCTTTGCAAAATTTTATGAACATTGGACACTTACACATATGGCACTGATGTAAATTTTAAATAATCATATGCAATGGATATTTAAAAATGAGAAATTGTTTATGTATCACCAAATAAATAGTGTCTCACCTAAAAATTGATTTTTGACCCTTATAAATGAGGAAATATTTATATCCCACCATATAGATGATGTATGCCTCTTATGAAGCTTTGTGTGTATGGAACTTATTCAATTAGTTTCTTGTACAAAGTTCATGACATTAGAGACATATACACATATGTGGTATAATCATACACATGTGGCATAAGTAAACTGATGTTCAAAATTTGTAGACACATGCACCATGCATGGTAAAAATAAGCAAGTATACATGTGGCACCATAAAAATGATGTTGGACCCATAAGAAAAATTATGGGTATATGGAACTTACTTAAAAGAGGTCTTGTGCAAAGTTCCAATACCATCTTACACATACATGTATGCTACAAGCATACCAATGTGTGTTGTTAAACACTCATTAGCTATACATTGTCAAAACTATTAAAATGATTATATTCTAGCATGTAAACAATGCTCAAACTTCACAAAGTCTTATGAGTATATGGACCTTACTCATAAAAACATCCATGTAAAATTTCATGACCATTAGACACAAACACATATCGTATAAGCATATAGATGCACAATTCTTTATGCACCATGCATGGTTAAAAATGAGCAAGTAAACATGCCCATCATTGAAAAAATGTCAGACCCATATTAAAATTTTCAATCATAGGAGTCTTACCAAAAAGAGGTCCCTTGCAAATTTTCTTGACCATTGCATAGATAAAGTATGGTATCTAAGAGTACCAATGTGCATTTTACAACTCTCACATGCCAGTCAAAAATGAGGAACCCTTATGAAACTTTGAAAGTATATAGACCATACTCAAAGAAGTAGCTTGCAAACTTTCATGAACATTGATATGGACACGTATTCTATAAGCATATTGATGCACAATTTCTTGACACATGTACACTATGCATGTTAAAAGTGATAAAATGTGTATGTCCTATGATACAAACAATTTCCAGTCATTATGAAGTGCATGGGACTTAGTAAAAATAAGTCCCTTGTAATGTTAGACATGAACATGGTAGGAGCTACTAATCCCTAGATTTAGGCACATGCACTATGCATGGTAAAAAATGAGGAAATATACACGATCCAAAATACAAATGATGTCCTTCACTATTTAAAAAAGTCCTTTATAGTCTCATGACCATTAGACACATAGACATATGGTATAAGAATACTAATTGGATAACTTTTGGACACTTATGCACCATGCATGGCTAGGAATGAGCAAATATGAGTGTCTCGCTATACACAATGATGTCCAACGCATGTGAAAACTTGTGAGGATGTGCAACATAGATCCCTTGGAAACTTTTGAGACCATCAGACATATACTTGTATGGTATAGGCACATCAATGTGCATGAACACTCACACACCATGCATAGTCAAAAATGAGGAAATGGCTATTTCACACCATATAAATCATGTATGGGACTTATGAAACATGGAGAGTATATGTAAATTACTCAAAAATGGTATGTGAAAAGTTTTTTAATCATTAGGCACAAATTTTAAACATGTATGTACCATGCATGGTAAAAAGGAATAAGTACACATGCCCCACCATAGAAAGCAAAATTTCAAAGTTATTTTCTATATAATTTTTATGACCATTGGACACATGCAACATATGATATAAGCATAGAGATGCAAAATTTTAAGCACATATGCACTATGCAAGGTTGAAAAGAGAAAGTATGCATAGAAATAATGTCAAGCCCATATGAAAATTTGTGGGGATATGGGCCTTACCTAAAAGAGGGCCTAGGTCTTTAAAAATTCATGACCATCCAACACATACACATGTGCTATAAGTAAACCAATGTGCATTTTTAAACACACAAGCACCTTGCATGGTTGAAAATGAGAAAATGGTTATGTCTCACCATATAGTTGATGTCCCAAACTTATGAAATTTTGTAATTGTATAGACCTTTCTCCAAACTTCAATGCAAAGTTCCATGACAATCAAATGCATGCACATGGGATAAGCATACTAATGTAGAATTTCTTGATATGAGAACCATACATGGTAAAAAAAAACAAAATGCACATGCCTCACCATACAAACTATGTTTGATCAAAGGTAGGGCTTTGAAGGTTCATGTAACAGTAGGAGAAAATGTACATGCATCCCCGTACAAATTATGTTTGATCATTATGTACATAGAGTATATAATGCTTACAAATGACATTTTGGTTATCCTCATATCTTCATATTATGAGGATAACCAAATTATGTTTGATCATGATGTACAACTTTGTAACAGAACAAAATGAGAAAATGTACATGCATTGGTAACTAGAAAATTTCCATATATTCATTGCATTTGAACTTCAACACATGAAAAGAAACCATCAACCTAGGCTCAAGAAAAAATCATTTTCATTGCATTGGCTTTTTCTGGAGTTTCAAATATCACCCATTACAATTTGGAGATAGCATGGTTTTGATCTTGTTCCATTGGATGTGGGCATCAATGTATTGGGAAATACCCATAATTTCAACAAAGGGTGGGGTTTCTTTTCATGTGCTAGGATTTAGACTTTAGACCACCAAGACTATTAATGTAATTCTCTGCACACATAGCATTCAATGTATCACACTGAATTTACAACATTGTATGAGCTATGTAACATAGCACACTGTATGTGCCCACTAAACTTGCTATATAGCATATTGTTTTAGTATGCATACTCTTGGCTAGACCCAATCGGACAATGACCCAATTGGCTGCCCAAGCTAGGTGACATAGATCCCCAACTAGAACCAGCATGATGTTGTTATTTCAATAATTGGGCTTGTAAAATAATATTGCATCTCTCTCTCTCTCTCTCTCTCTCTCTCTCTCTCTCTCTCTCTCTCTCTCTCTCTCTCTCCCCCCCCACCCCCTACCCCCAAAAAAATAAATTCATAAGATGCAAATGAAAATTAACTACATAATGATTTGCGAGAAAAGTGTGACAACCACTGACCTACATTGTGGGAGACATTGAGGGATTAGGTGGAGGTAGGGATGTGGGTCAAGAAATCAAGGATGAGCACAATTCCACCCGTCCTCCTCCCCCTCCCCCCCCCCTCTCCACCTCCTCCCCCCCCCGTCTCCACCTCCACCCCCCCTCCAGTTCCCCCCCGGTCCACCCCTCCCCCTCTCCACCCTTCATCCTCCCCCATCCCCCCCCTCCCCCCTCTCCCCTTCCCCTTCCTCCACCCTTCCCCCCCCCCCCCCTCTTCTCAAAGGCTATAAGGACCTGTTGCTGTAGGACTACCAAAGGGCGGCGACCTTAAGGAGGAGACGATGGAGGCGTCCGCCTATTAGACGATGCTCGCCCACGCCCACTCCACACCTCGTCCTCTGCCCCATTCTTCCCTCCTCCACCCCCGTCCCTTGCGGCGACCGCCTCCCCCCCCAATCTTCTTCTTCTTCTTCTTCCAAAAAAAAAAGACTACTCTGACCTAACCCCTACTAACCCTAGTTAGACTAGTTAGGTTAGGTTAGGTTAGGTTACACGTAGGTTAGGATTAACTCTAGTTTAGTTAGTTCAGTTAGTTCAACTCATAGTTGGGTTAGATTAACTAATTTTTAGTTAGGTTAACTAAACTAGCTAGGAAGGTTAGTGGCTAACTAATAGCTACACCAACGGGAGTAGTTCAGTTAGGTCAACTGACTAGGTCAGTTGGACTTTAAGTCTATGCACCGCAGATCTGGACAAAGACTACCACCTGCATACTTTCGCGAGCTTTCTTCGGACCTTGACGTTGAGGCAACCAAGATGGGATTATTTTCCATGTGCATGTGGATGCTTCTGGTGATGCACTAGTAGGCATTATTTTGGCTCAAGCGAGAAGCTTTGAGTATGATATTTAGTGTGTAGAGCCTAAGACATTATTTACTTGGTAACCCCTTTGTGTTTTATGTGGATTACCAGGCATTACTTTACATAATCAACAAGACTATTATTCATGCATTGGATGCTTTTCTTCAAGAGTTCAATTTAAAGATTGTTCATAATCCTGGGAAAACTCACATAGGAGCTTACTATGTCTAGACTACCTACACCGAAAGATACTGAGGGAGTTACTATTGAACTGCAAGATGCCGTACTCTTCCCAGTTAACTACTATGAACATGAATATGCTGCGTTGATGCATTATTTGTCCAAGGGTACATTTCCTGACACAATGCCTCGTGGCAAGCGCAGACTGAAGGCTTGGATATACACTTTCATTGGTGGACACCTTTATCGTCGGTGTGCCAATGGTGTTCTTTGTTGTTGGGTTATGCCGCACGAGCAAGCAATAGTTTTACATAAATCTCAATTGGGTCCTTTAGGAGGACATTTCTATAAGGAGACCTAACTGCAAGAAAAATGTTACATGCACTCAAACTAAGTGTGTGCAATGTGATGTTTGCTAATGCACTAGCCAATTATTGCCAAATCAATCTATGCCGTTGCAACCTACTCGCCTTTGGGAAGCATTCCAAAGATGGAGTTTGGATTTTGTTGGCCCCTTCAAACCTGCCAAGTTTACACAGAACAAATCCATTATTGTGGCTACTAACTATGCTACTAAGTGGGCTGAAGCTAAGGCACTCCGAGATAACTCAGCTCGGAACATATCATTTGCAAATATGGATGCCCTATGTAGCTTGTTAGTGATTAGGGTTCACATTTTCTCAATGATATTGTGCAGTTGCTCAAGATTGAGTTCAACTTTTGCATATAGTTTCGACCACTTACTATGCTCGTGAAAATGGTGAAGCTGAGTCAATGAATAAGATACTCAAAATTATTCTCACTAAGACAGTGTAATCATTTAAGAGTGATTGGGATACTAAACTTCATTCAACACTTTGGACTTACCAAACTGCTTACAAAGTCACTACAAATCTAACTCCCTTCCGTATGGCCTTTGGCATAGAAGCGATGGTTCCCTTAGAATTTATTGTTCATAGTCTTCACATAGCAACCGAGCATCTTGATGAATTAGAGGTAATCAAGGGGCGATTGCATAAGCTAAGCAACCTAGATGAAATAGGCCTCCGACCAACAGCTTGGTCACAGCAGTGATACAACGCAGAAGAAAGGCATGGCATAATAGGCATATTATGCCTAAGCATTGGGAAAAGGGTATGCTCGTACTATTGTTTAATGCATAGCTAGGACCCCTTAAAACAAATTTCAAACTTGGATGGAATGGTCCCTACTAGTTAACTGAAGTCTTCCCTAATGGGACAGTACAGCTTGAAGACCTGCAAGGGAATCTATTCCTAGAGTTTTGTAATGGGAGCAAAGTGAAGCCCTAGCAACAGGTTCCTCGATCATGTAGAACTCGGATGCGGGTTATGGGGTTGATAATGCCTTGGTGAATTTTATGTCAACGCGATGCCAATCAGCTATTTAGTGACCGTGAGTGATACACTGCATGTAGACACGTGGTAGTTTGAACGTTATGGGGGCATTAATTCAAGATGATCAAGTCCAAGAAAGGGGTGCTCCACTTTATCATGTAGTCATTCAAGTGATGGGACGTCCAATTTTAGTTCATGGTCGTCTAAACTTAGCTTTGGCTTTCTGTCATCTTCGTCATTTGCTATTGCATTCTTCCACAATCTTCTTGCCTCTGTTGTTTACAACAGCTCTCCCACTCTCTTTGTCCTCGACAATTTTCCTCGCTTTTCTTTCCTTTTCCGTCGTCCTCAACTTCCATCACCATCTATGTAGTGTCTGATGTCATTATGGAGCGCACAAATCGCCAAAAGGCACCTTCCTGTGTTACCTCGGTGCCGCACACCATTGAGGATTTCAGCTATGATATTGTGAAAGGAATTTTGAGGAGCAACAAGTTCATAAAGTTTGCCCATTTGCCGTGGAAACAGGTGTGGGATGAAGCATTGGCAAAGGAGATACTGGACTCCTACGATGTAGAGGACCACATTGACGATGTTCATGTTTGATTAAGCACGGCAATGCTAGAGGAAGTTTTCTTGATTGAAGGCACCAGCAAACCCAGGACAGTTAGCCTCTGCTCAACGATGTGATGCCTGCTTTGACAAAGATAGCTATTCCAGCTCGCAGGGCTACTTGGTTAGCAAGGCATTCGACAAGGGTCTTCGGGCAGTATGCAAATGTTTATCAGAATTCATTGGCTTGAAGAAAAGTATAGGTTATGTCCCACTATAATATAGGGCTCGGTTGGTGGTAGTTCTAAAGGATGACCTTGCACTAGACTGGTTTACAAAATTTGAGAAGGTATTCGAGTCCCAGCCGAGGGCAATTAGCAAGGAGTAAACCCATTGGAAGATGGGTCCCCATCTCTGTATGCTACATCACTAACTTACGACAGGCCAAGTATACTGGCCAAATACCATCCTGACACCAAGTGGAGTAGGCTCGTTAGGAGCCAAGGATCAAAAGCAGCACTCTGTCAAACAAGGTTCTAAGGAGCAAGATGGCCACACCGGCCAAGAGAATGAGAGAAATGATCAGACGCCAAAGAAGGACATCAACGACGACACCTCCCGGGAGTAATTGGCAACAAAACATTTTGCTTAAGGGAATAGATAAGGTTGACACTGAGCAACCTCAGAAGACACTAGCCAAGCAGCAGCAGCAACCCACTAACAAAATAGTAATGGAGGCTTCGACCAGTGCCATCACACTCCCCTCACTCCCTCTAATTACGAGGCTTACCTTCTCTTGAGCCATTCTCCATTGACCCCATGCTAACATAGGACCGATCACTAGGATCAGAATGCCACCGAGTCACACTGGCAAATCCTAAGGGAGAACATGGTCCATGCAACCCAAGCTGTCGATTACCCTCCCAAGTTTTGGACCACAATTTGTTCATTCAAGCATAGTATAGGGAGGAGCTAACAAACAACAAGACTAAGACGGGAGCAGGCAGATAGTGCAAAAGTCTGCAAGAGCAGCTTAACAGCAGGAGAGCACCGCACGATGAATTGGTCCAAAACTATTCCCTGCTAAGTCAGAATCACACCGAGCTACAGACGGAGTATAGCAACCTCAAGTGTGAGGTGGACAGATTGCAAATGGTTA
Source organism: Dipteris shenzhenensis (assembly GCF_047967505.1). Classification (NCBI taxonomy): domain Eukaryota; kingdom Viridiplantae; phylum Streptophyta; class Polypodiopsida; order Gleicheniales; family Dipteridaceae; genus Dipteris; species Dipteris shenzhenensis. The sequence continues at coordinate 8,494,744 of NC_141603.1, read as the reverse complement.
ATTCCAAGTCCCAAAATCAAGCAACATAGACAGGTGAAAATGCTGCAGGCAAAAAATGATCGGCCCCATTAGATAGTTGCAAGCGCAAACGCTCGGCTACAAGGAAAGTTAGAGCATTACGTCCAACTTAAATCTCTTATTCAACTCCTCTAAGCACCTGATGAGCACCCACGCACGTTGCCCTGGAGACGGCCACCAAACAATGATGACTCCAGAACAGGCCAAGCTAGTGTGCGCCAAGAGTTGAAGCCTGCAGGAAGCGGTGATGCCTTATGCACCAAAGCAATGGAGGAAGCAACAACCCAAGCACTACTATTACTCGATCCAATGGGCCGAGTTGAGTCTAAGGACATGGGCACTCAAACTTACAACGATTTTGTAGAGACAACAGTGCAAGCCTCATTTAGTTCTAACGGGATTCAAACGTCCGAGCATATTTTTTGATGCAGAACCAATTTGCCAAGACTCTCCCCGATGTCATGCCAGTACTACACTGGAAAGTTTTGCATGTCCAATATCAAGACTGATAGCAAATCGAGTAGATAGAAATTAATCTTGCTCCCTCACAATCGCTGCCTCCGGACGTATTAGGACCAGTACAACCCATCATATCTATTTACGACCGAACCATACAAGCCTTCAACCGTTTTGTCGAGGAGCGAGCGACGCATCAACACAATATTTTCAAGGTTGAGCGGCGTTTAATTGATGCACGCATCGGTCAACTCCCCAAGCATACAATGCCCGAGCTACCATCCTATTATGCGTAAATTTTGAGGAAGTTAGAGAAATTATTAACTAGCAATGTAGCCGAAGTAGCGACAATGCACAATAATATCTGAGATTTGTGTAAGGATCCCCTCACCGAGTAACATGAGCGAGTTAGACATGTTCACAAATACGTGACTCATTTTGAATCAACACTCAGCATTTCCAATCCGATTGAAGATTCTGTTGTCAAGCTCTAGAGCTTACCCACCCGGATAGGTCACTTCTAGATATTAGCTCGTTGTATCCATTGCCTCCTCACGAGCAACGGAGAAGTTTTGCCTCCAATCCAACAGCTTCAAGTCCGTCTTCCTGGCCTCCCGCCATCGACCCTCTGCACCGCCTAGTCCAGCACGTCTCTGCGGCTTCAATCCTCGAGCTTCAACGTTTGAGCAACGACTGGTACCTGCCAATCTATAATCGTGGGGACCCAATTAATGTATAGCCGAGACGAAATGTTGGCCCTCGGATTAAGGCCAACACATGAGCGCAATTTGAAGCTTGAAATGATGGTGTAACTCTTAATTGAGCACCGATTGCAACATGCGATAAAGCAAGTGATTTTGAACGATCAACCAATGACAAGTAGCGATGTGACGCACCAAGTGCACTATCTTTTAGAAGGCAGCTTAGAAAAAGGACAAAGCAGTGTTGATACGAGCACTCTCTCTGTCACACCTGAGCTTGTTAGGTTAGGAAGTTGATATTAAGTGCTCACTACAAGCCGAGACGGCTTGGTTATACAAAGTTTGCATCAATACAAGTTTCTTCCTTTCCTTGTTCCAATAGTATTGTCCACTCAATGTTGATAATTCGTACGTAATGTTAATTCGGGTCTCCCATCACCATATGGCTTTCCTAACCCCAAACTGAGTGTTTTAATGTTGGCATCTATTTTGTCACCCCGAGCATGCTGCACTAAGGATTGCAAGAGTGAGCATCTTCCCCCGAGCATTGCACAAGGCTGGATTATTACTGAGCACCGAGCAACCTTAAAGTTAGTCTGTTGAGGGTGGGTAAACAGAACCGTCAACATCCTTACATACAATCAACAAGCAATAATGTTCTCCATCTCTGCCCTCACTGAGCAAGCAACTGTTGTATCCAACAAAGATGCTACATCAACAAAAAAATTGCGTCCATAGAATTCAGATCCCCAACTGTGAGCTTGTCTGCAAACAATCCAATTGATAAAAGAGGGGGAGTAAAACATGTGCTAAGCAATGGAGTGGGAGAGTTTCCATCACCATGCAACTTTGCCCCTTGACAGACATGTCGCCCATCTGTGCTTCTTGTGCCTAAAACAGATCTCTTCACAAGACGTCATCAATTTGCCTAATGACAGAATGCTAGGGACTTGAATGATGATCTTAAAATCCAAAGATTTGGAGAAAATGTGCACAAAATCGAAAAACATTGCACGCCATGTTGCTAATTGAATACCTTTAACCTCATAGTAATATGATGGCTAAGAACGTGCCTTAAATGCAGTAGTCCAAATAGGATCGACCCAATTCTGGTGAAGCACAAATGACTACATCTAAGGATGAAGCTGAAGCCATGCATTCCAAGATTAGCTAACAGCAAATCTGTGCGATTTACAGTTTATCAAGCCTCCTCTGCTTCACCATATAGATCCCTCCTGCCAACAGAGGCTTTCAAAAACTAGCTACCTGCCTCTCACATTTTAAGCTGATCTGGGTGGTACATACTGCACATTATTATACTCACATATTCCCTGCAAGACAAAAGGAGCTTACTGTAACAGCGAATACATCAAACTTAATCTACATTTACAGCTATCAAACTCAATCTGCTAGACAATCTAAAATGTACAAAATATGTAAAAACAGACCTGCATCTCTTCAGAGAGAACACCAGAGACAGCCAACGCATAGCATCCAGGAACAAATTTGCCTGTAAATTATCAACTCAAACTGGTTCATTAAACTTTGAAGAGCCATATCCAACCAGTGGAGATAGAAATTGGACACTCAACCATAAAGTCATCATACATGCCATTGCCCCAACAAAGCCGTACATTGAGAAACCCAACAAAGCCGTACATTGAGAAACCAAGACAGCACATGCAACTCTGTTCAAGATCACTATAATTTTTGGCTTACTTATTCTTAACCAACGTGCTGCCCAGCTTGCTGTTGGTTCCATAGAAGACATCAACCTGCAAAGATTACAATTACTATCAAGATGATTGTTCATAATGTCTAAATAAGCATATAACTTATGTTCTACAAACTCCAAAATGCAGCACATTCAAAACTGTGATTTCCTTTGAAGGTGCCAAACAAGTAGTCTTTTATAAAAACTCACAGCAGGCAGTAGATTTATCACACATATGTAGTGAGTTGCACTTAACGTCTGGATTTGGTTCAATGGCAAATAAGGGTACCAAATGTAGGTCTGGTACGAGTACTCTAGAGACTCTTAAATTAAGAGCCGATATAAATGTTAGGATTGTTGCCAACTTGAAACTTAAAACATACAAAAATACAAGGGTTTATGTATGAACTTTAAGAGAGTATAGGGTACCTTGGATAAGTTAGGGTTTGATGGCAAAAAGGCAGAAAAGTATGACAGAACCAGAGCAGGCACGTAAGCCTCTAAAAATTTCAGAGGCAAGCATTTACCATACTATGCTTGTAATGGATTTTCAAGCCTTTAGATAACAATGTCAGGTTTGTCATTGCATCCTAACTGGACGATGATACCATGGCTGCAAATTGCTACCCACACGATTAATGTGTCCATTAATCCACATAGAGTTCCTTATGATAAATTTGAATGTCCACATAAAGTTTCTTATGATAAATTTGGTGTCATAACTAAAACATCTGTTGTGATGCATGGAACTGAAATAAATGTTCCAAGCTTAAACTTTAGCAAAATGCACAACTGGAAATGTTTGTTGCTCAAGACACATGTTTTATTTATTGTTTGGCTCTAAGCCTTGCCTCTCGCATCATGCTATAACTTGGATCGTATATATTATATCATCGAATCCGGATTTTTCCAATTCAATTTATTAAGTTCTGAAAAAGAAAAACAGCATATGAAGTACCCTGAAAAGCTCGGTGTTGTGCACTCCAATACTCGATCATGGTCATGCTCCATGCTAAAGAATTGGCAATTTTCACAGCCAACATCTTTGAACTGCAACATGTGGACTCAAACCTCAAGAAAACATTAAATTACCATTCACATTGCCCTGAAAGGAGGGAACTCAAAATCCTATAGCATATACATTGAAACTTCCATCAAAGGTTGCTAAAAATTTTACAAGATCCTTCCTTCATATTCAATTCTAATTTAAAGACTACTTATAACAAAGCTTCACAACTAGCCAAGTTCAACTTCCCTGCTTGACAAATTCAATCCTCCAAAAAATATCACAGTAAAATGACTCTTACCGGAAGTAGAACCTTTAAGAAAAGCACGGTTCCTACACTAGTAAGTTCCACATAAAAGGAATCTATTTCAATTTAAAAACTGGATAGTTTTTGTGGGTTAATTACCATTGCTTGTGTTATATCAGCAATAGTACTATACAAAGAACTCAAGTTGAACATTGGACTCAGTCCCTACAATACCCACCCCCAAACTTCAAAGATACGTGTCAATCCATCTAGCTTTTAGTGAGTGAGATGGTAGATCAACGAAATCTTGTAACGGAAACAGGTCGCATTGCATCACTTGAGAATTCAAAATACTTGTAAGATAAGTGAAAATGATGCACCCACTAAAGACACTAAGAACTGCAGTTGATTAATGTAAGCCTCAAGCTGAGAGGCTCAGTAGGAGGGCTAGAAAGTGGAGGCGATGCAAACAAGTGTGAAAAACGCACTGTCTCAGCATTTTACAGGGTTCCGTGCAGCACCAAGCAAGGAACACGGGGAACATGTTCCAGGAACCGGGAATGGAGTTCCTTGGCGTTCTGGTCCTGGTACACATTCCGGGAACATGGAAATGGCTCCAAATAGGGAACAAGGTTCCATCTGTTCCGAATGGTGTTCCCTAGTAACTATGAAGCTAGCACATGTGGTGGATTCCATGCAATGGAGTTATTGGTGCAAGATCCAGGTAGGCCAACCAAAATCGAGGCAAGATGGTGCTTTCTAGTCTCTTGGTGAAATCGTTATTGAAGCAGCTATGTAGAAATAGGTGGTAGATTCTCCAGTCCACATGGTGTTCCAGCAAGCATGCATAAGATAGCTTTCGGGAGAATTGCAGTTGCTGGAATAGGTGAGCACGTGGGGCTGATGACTCTTGGTGCATTGGATTCAACAGACAGGCTCTTGGTGAGCAGAATCCTGTTCAATTTCAAATTACAGTGAGGTAGGGAGGCTCTCTGGGTGATGCACAAGTGTCTGGAAGTGTGTGGGAGGAGGAAGCTAGAAGATGGCTTGGAGCAACTTGTGATTATGTAAAAAACCCTTTGAATCAAAGGGGATAGGCTAATGTCAGTGTCTAACAGTAGGAAGCAAAAGCTGCTTTTACCAAGCCGAAAAGATAAAAAGATACAATATTAGACTTTTAAGTAACTAATCAAAGTTAATTAGTGGTCTAATTAATATAACCTAATTCTAACTAGAGCTTTTAAAAATTAGTCCTATATCAAAGTGCACAATAAATTAAAGGAAGGCCTACGACCACTTCATTATCAATTTGTCCACGTGAAGTAAAGTATTGTTGCCCAACACACCAAGGCTCACTCCCAAGGCCAATATGAAGGTGTACAGACTAATTGGTGTGTGGAAACTTTGCAGATGTGCAAAGTATCTTAATCTCATTTAGCATATCAACCTAGGTCTGATGGAGGTCATTTGGTAATAGAATAGTCAAAAGAGACCATAATCATCTTGAAAAGCAATAATAGTATGAATTTACAGACGCAAAGAAACAAAATAAAAAGCATCACAAGCAATTGGCCAACTTGGGGAAACTTCCTGTCACACCTTCAGCCATGATTGCTGACTGAGGTTCTGCTGGAGTGGTAAAATGTCAAGCATGTAAATTTCTCACAACACAAAAATAAGCAATCTCTCTCTAGAAGTTTTTAAGAGACCGGATTCCACATGCCTGGTCATAGGTCTTCACAAGCCGACAGCGTAGACAAGCTCTAAGCTCCCTTCCAAAGCTTGTTGGTACTTGAGCAGCACCCATCATATCCCCTGACATCGTGCCAGAATGAATGCAAGAAACATGTGACTGCGACAACAACATTGATAACAGTAAAGTCATTTTATGAGGTTAGTCGAACATGACACCTTTAATCAACACTCAGTAAGGACTAAAACCAGTACTCAATACTTCATGGAGATGCATTATCATTGCTATTAAACAACATATCTTCTGTAATTCTAAAGGCAAAACCTGACACCTGAAGTGCACTAACTGTATCACCAGGATCACCTTTTATAAACTGTAGTAAAGGAGGAAAAATAAGTCAAGTTAGTGGGTTTAGCACGGAGGGTCATTTTGATCAGAAAGGGCAAAAAAGGAGGATATGCAAGAGGATCCTCTCTCTCTCTCTCTCCCCCCTTGATACATGTTCTCTTGTCTTCTTCTGGCCTATAACATCCCCTCCGCTTCTTTCCTTTTTTCCTAGTGCAACTAAGCACACAAACTGTTGTCTTGGATCTTCCATATGCTCCTCTTCCCTTATGATGTGCTCTATGGAATTCCCAGACATAGGTGCATCCTTAAATTCTAGCCTAGAGTTGGCGGGAAATTCTTGCGCCTTACAAGGGTCGCGCATTAGGCAAGAGTCCTCCTTATGATCTGCAATCAACAGTCACCTGTTAGCAAACAAGATTCTTGACTTTGCCTTCTTTAGTTGACTAGGGCTAACTGTTAAGTCATTATTTTATGGTCTTCAAAGAAGCCATCATCGACCCTTTTGGCATCTAATGCCGAATTACTCTTGAACTTGGCAAGGTACCTTTTGGTCAACTTGCCTATGACCGTTGCTTTTTGGATGCCCAGCCTTCTAGAGCATTGGGCAGCCACATGCCCCTCTTGTTCTTGGCATACACATGCCATTATTTTCTTGGGCTGGTCGCTCCTCTTTGGCATCTACTTTGGAGCTGATTGCCCACATGCCAATCTTCTTCTTTGGAGCACACATGATTTAATCTTGTACCAGTATTCTCTAATCCTTGGGATGTCTTTCCCATCCCCGGGAACGAAATTTTACAACCGGTTGCTTTCGGGTCCCTAGTGTTGTGCATGGTGTGAAGTTATTTGCTGCAGCTATGTGTTTTTCCACGAATTCTGTGAAATTTACGTAAGATATTCATGCTCCCGTGTGACAGTGGTATCGGAGTGCGGATTTCATCTTCTCCAGAGTATCTTCCCGAGCTGAAAATCTTTATTTTGTGGCGCCAATTATGTGAAGATAGATCTCAAGCAAGGCAATTCATAAAAGGGGACTATCTCCATCACTTAGTGTTGGGGATTGTGTGATCAAGGATCTGTCCGTGTGTGTATGTGTGTATGTGTAGCACACTAAGTGCTATGATGTGTTTCGACTATGTGAGTGATGATATAATGCAAAGGCCCCCACATGGATAGGTGCCTTTCATTTAGGAGTCCCTATGACATAGGGAATGATTTCCTTTGATGTGGGAGAGCTGCCTATGATCTAGGCCATCCTCTCTCCCATTCTACAAAAGAGAGAACTTCCTCTCAAATCAATGGAACAGTTTGCTCTTTGGTTCCCACACTCTCTTCCATGATGTCCATCTTCTCTCCCACTCCCCAACATGTGGTATTAGAGCCTCTTTGAGCCCCTAGCCCATTCTAGCTTCAATATGTCACCTCATCATCTTCTTCTCCACCCTCCACCTTCTTCTTCATTTTTGTCCTCTTTCTCATCAGAATTTACTTAGCTCTATTCTCCGCCTTCACCCAATCATTTGCCAAGCCCTTTCTGCCGTAGAACAACCTCTGTAGGACGCACCTCCAACTCTTGTCGCGAAATTACGCCTCCATCGCCTGTGCCGACAAGAAAACAGTCCGCCGATATATCGCGTGATTCCGATGAAGTGCTCAACTATACTCTAATTCCTCTGAGCCATGGGTGGGCGACACTACAAGCTCTCTTGTGTCCAAGTCTGAGGACCAATGCGAACTGGAACGAGGAGAATTCACACAAAGACCAGTCAAAGAAGGCGTACTTCTCCCATACAAAATAGCACATAATTTCGCCTAAGCTCTATGCTGAACTTGCTTTGGTATTCAAGCTTTAGCCCTTTCAAACTCTTCTCCAACTGTGTGAATTCTGCCCTCCAAGTTGAGCTACTACTCTACAAGGCATTTTGATAGTTTTTTGGATGTTTGATGGGTGAAGCAAGTGATAATCTGTTTTGAGGATGCTAAAGTGACAATGCAATTCCAGATTTAGTCACTTATCTCTTAGTTGATGCAGGTAGTTTGGTTCAAATACTCTCTTTTGGTATTTTTTCCATTGTGACTATCTTCCTTGATTTAAAGATGATACACATGCACTATGATTTTTTTTGAGTACTTGAGTTGTAACCATGACTAGCTCTTGTGGTTCTTCTAATGAGAACTATGTGAAGAAGTCTAAGTCAACAAGTAGGGAAAAGATCAAGGTAAAGAAAACTCCTTCCAAGAGACTTTGGGAAAAGCCTACTGGATATTTTCATGCCAAGAGTTTAGGATCTTCTGAGTATCTAGCTAATAACTTGCATTTGTATGATGTGTGAGACTTCACATGAAGTTTGGGTGCAAGTTCAAAAGGTATTTGGTGTACAAGTTCTACTCAAAAGTCTTCTAGATGAAGAGTATAGCAACACTTTTACATCCAACTTGGTGGATATTGAAGCTTCTCTTTTGGAAGAGGAGAGAAATGGATCCTACTATAACTCCAAGGAAAGTGAAGCATATCTTGTGAAGAAGGGCTCCATCAACAACAAGGCAAATATAGTTAAAGAAAGAACTCCATCAGCAAATGAAGAAACAAATGTTGTGGTAGAAAAAGTTTGGACCTTCTAAAGTCCAATATCTTTGAACTTTTATCATCACTTGGTCATGTAGTCAATTTTGAGGTTCTCTGCCTGGAGTAGTACTCCAAAAAGAATGTTATGGTTATATGTTTTGTCCTTATAGTCTTTGTAAATCACCTCTAGTTACCGTATGATGTAGGCCATGTGATATGTGTTTGCCTCCATGGTACCTCTTGCAGACATGAGAAACTAGGTCCACACAAAGACCTAAGATTAATCTTTGTACATGCAAGGGAGATAACCATTTGGGGGGGCTATCCCATTTATGTAAACCTTGACCCTTGGGCACCTTTGCTAGCATGAGATCCTAGCCATAGATTTGGCTGGTGAAACTATGTAACTAGATAAATCCTTGACATAGAAAGAAGTAAACCCTTGAGGAGGGGTATGTTGGAAATTGTGTGATCAAGGGTGCCTTTGATTTAGGAGTCCCTATGATGTAGGGAATGATTTCCTTTGATGTAGGAGAGGTGCCTATGATCTAGGCCACCCTCTCTCCCATTACGTAAAAGAGAGGACTTCCTCTCAAATCAATTGAACATTTTGCTCTTGGTTCCCACACTCTCTTTCATGATGTCCATCTTCTCTCCCACTTCCCAACACTTAGGGGCAGGAGTTCAGCCTTGCTTTACACACATCTTTATCGCTTACAGGCAGGTATGCTTTTCATCTTTAAGTACTGGCTTCTCACTAGAAGTTGTTCTCTGTTGTGAGCACCTGCTCTTGAACACTTTGTTCCTAAATATAAGCACCCAAAGATGCTGCGTTATTGTGCTAGCGATATGGTGATATATGTGTTTTGGTCTTTACTCCACAGCATTTGATTAGACAGCCCTTCATATCTCTTTATATATACAACATGTGGACATTGATTCTGTGTGCATAAGTTTAAGCATGGATTTCTGAGTGCTTAATTGCTGGAGATTTGCAATAGATATAGGCAGCGTTCGAACTCTGTCAAATGTCGAGTTTTGGCACCGATATGTCCAGGGCCTTTACTAGATTCTGATGCTCAATCTTCGTGTACAGGCAGCACTTACGCTCTGATAGATGCATGTCACTGGATTCATAACTTCATCAGTTACCGAAGCGCTTGGCTTATGGATGTGTCTCTTGCATCAGTTCTTGGACTATAAGTGGCCTGCTAAGCGATCCTATTGCTGGAGTAGGACGCACGACAACACAGGTGTGATTAGGGATTCGCATGCTCCCATCAAAACAGGTGCACCCAGGTTAGTAGCCCTGATGCAAGGATTAAGAACTTGATTCCCAGGTTTTGGGAGGGAAGGATCGCTTGGTTTTTGTGGGCTGACACATTGGAATTAGGCGTAATTGCTGTGTATGGTGCATTGACGCTGATTTCTTGAGACTCGATGAGAAATTGAAGGCAAATCTTGGGAAAGAGGTTGATCTTAGAGAGAGAAGCGACTTGAGTTTAGAATACGCACATGGGGGCACATGGTGCTTGAGATTTAGTGAAAATCACTGGAGAAGGAATTAGAAGCTTTCCAAGAGGAACAGAAGCTTTCTTGGAACACTTTGAGCAGAAGCTTTGCAAGAGGAACAGAAGCTTTCTTGGAACACTTTGAACAAGAGCATCACTATGGCTGTTTCGATGGGAGGTCAAGGCTGACTTTGACTCCAAGCTTTCCACCTAAACCATCTAATCTTCCATGTTCATTACAAAGAATTTCAAACACCTAGTCCAAACCATTACACAATGTAGTGACACTACAAAGAATTTGAAAGTATTACAAAGCTTTACAAAGTATCGGAAAGTGATATTACAAAGTATTTCTCAAACCATTACACAATGTATATTTGTCAAAGCTATACAATGCGGTTTTTTCAAAGCATTACTCAATACAGGGCCATAACATAATACTAGCAACGTCTGTCATAACAAAATACTCAATGTAGTGCCACAACATACAAAGCTAGAGAAAAGCCACATTCTTCTCACATCCCCCGCTGCGATAAGCATACTATGCAAGATGCAACATCCCACAATACTCCTCGCAACCAGCTTGGGCTTCAGGTTAAGGGCTTAAGGTACTGCCATGTGCCCTTCAAGCGTCCAAACGCACGCTTCATAACTATGCAAGTGGAGGTGTACATAAAATCTTTAAAGTTTGGAACGTTTGGAACTAATAAGTCATCTATGAAACTCCTAACCTGACTAAGTTTACGTAGAACGATCAGAAAAGCCTCACAAGAGATCAATCGTAGCATAAACTCAAATTCATTAGAAGTTTGCTAAGAAAATAGCACAATTAGTGCCCATCGAATACCAATGCTTTGTTGGACTAAAGAGTCTCCTAGAGTTATGAACAAATATTTTAGAAGACAGTGAAAAGTTACCAAAAAGTATCTCTTAAAGTTCAAAGGATTTCCATCTACTAATGCTAAATGAATGGAAAAATCAATGTCTCAGGAGTTTCCTGACATTCTTGATGCTTATGAGGAAGCGCTTCAGTTCAGCATAATAAAAGACGGAGGGAATGTTGCTTCTCTACACAAAGTACATGTCCACTTGCTTGGTAATTCATTTATTGCATATCTTTATTTTTTGAAATTTCCATTCTTTATATTAGGATGATTACCAAAAGAATGCAAATGTTTTCCTGCTATTCAATTACATACTAGTTGGCTAGGATCTAGCATTTAAGGGTGGATCCCCATTGAAGGGGTTACCAACATTATTGCCCCACAAGTTGAGACGTATCTTTGTATGAGAAACATAAAGACCACACCCTAACCAAGAGACCAATCAAATGCACAGAATGCATACTAACCCAGAAACTACTAAAGAGAATGTTTATAGTAGGCTTAGCTATGGGGCTGGGAACATGAAAGAGTCAAAGAGATACAAGACAGTACAACAAACAAACAGGCTAATAGGTTACATGAGAAGACCAACCAAACTCAAACTAACCCTAGATTAACACTTTTAATAGAACTAACTACGAGAAACCTAAAGACGGAAACAAAAGTAACCCAAACTGAATTTATTAGTCAAGCAAACAAAAAGTGATTAAAATAACCTTAGTCCCAGCCTAATAGGTTACGTGAGAAGACCAACCAAACTCAAACTAACCCTAGATTAACACTTTTAATAGAGCTAACTACGAGAAACCTAAAGACGAAAACAAAAGTAACCCAAACTGAATTTATTAGTCAAGCAAACAAAAAGTGATTAAAATAAACTTAGTCCCATAATTTCCCATGTGACATGTGGCATGCTGACATGGCACTTTGACGTGGAATGCTGACGTGGCACATTGATGAGGCATGCTAACTTGGCATTCCCACGCCAGCTCAAATGGCACCATACTCAGTTGGAAAAATACACCGCCTATGAGGTGGCACAGGACACATGGTATCCTGTGGGGACATGGGGAGGGCCATGCATGACCCATGGCACCACTTGTCACTGCAGAAGCCCCTGTCTCCATGCAGCCCACCAATTTCAGACGGAGCCCACCCTACAATTTCGCACATTTAAAGCATGTCCCTCCTGCATCTATAAAGGATGGCCCTTCCCACCCTTCATTTGCACACAGTCTCACCCCCTTGCTTGTGCATACTTGCCTCCAGCCTCCTGCAGCAGTCCCACTCTCCACGCAGCTCTGTAACTGCCCTTCCCTCCAGCCCACTCTCCATGCAGCTCTGCAACAGCCCTTCTCTCAGGCCCATTCTCCACACAGCTCTGCAAACGGTTCTTTCTCTGCAATCCCTTCTCCACACAGCTCTGCAGCAGCTCCTCCCTGGTGCAGCTTCTCCCCCACGGAGTCCTGCAACAGCACTTCCACAACAGCAGCTCCCTCTTTTGCAGCAACAAGAGCAGCCTCCTGCAACAACTCGTATTGCACCAACTACACCTACTTCTTCTGCATCAGCTCCACCTACTTAGCTCTTCTCCTACAGCCACTCCTTCTGCGGCAGCCTCTCCTGCAAGTTGTTGCCCACACAAGTCCTGCAGCAGCACATTCCCTATGCAATCCTTGTCCCTCCCAACAACTCGCATTTCGTGGCAAATCTATAGCAGATTTACATTGTTTTCTGCATAGTTTTTGAAGTTTCGTCAAGGGAACTAGAAGCACACAGTTATGCTAAATCAGAGTCTCTTTTCAAAGCATGGGCTAAGTGTTACTGATGTATTGGAGAGCCCGTGGAGCCTTGAGCACTCTAGCTAGGCTATATTTTGAGACACTGTTTACGTATATAGACTTACTGCTCAGCTTGAGCTTCATTTTTCAAAGCCTTGGCTGTGTGTTACTGGTGTGTGGAAGCAGTTGGTATTTGTGCAGGCATCTTCCCTCAAGCTTGGAGAGCCCTTGGAGCCTTGAGAACTAGGCTATCTTTTGAGACACTGTTTATGTATACAGACTTATTGCTCAGCTTGAGCTTCATTTCCTTGTCTTCTGCATAGTTCATTCTATAGTCTGAGTCTTTTCCAATTCAGTCTCAAGTTCGGAAGGTGTTAATAAGATTTACTTCAACACCTTGCTCATAAAGGGGGATCCCTTGGAGTGCTTTCGACCTTTCTGGGGGCTTCCATTTTGTTACATGAGAGTGGAGAAGGAGCAGCTGTGGCGCATGATGGAGTGGATGGGCCTCTAGGGTATAGATCTTCGGCTCACCCACAGAGACTTAGCTTGGCTATGTCTCAGCTTGGCTTCATCGAGGAGAGGCTGGGCACAAGCACAGCTATTGGGGTGATTTGCTTGGGGCCAGAGGTGCAGCCCACACAGGCTACATGCTGGACGCTTCATCAGTGTGCGACCCAGCTTGGGGTAGAGGTCTCCTTCATGATGCAGTGCGCTTTAAAGGTAGGAGTAGAGCCTGCCAAGCCTCGGGGGGAGATCCAACGGACGAGGAGGCTGAGCAGCTGGGGCAAGGTTGCCAAAGCAGTATGGCCTCTAGAGTCTTGCAAGTGCCTAGGTGCCCTAAACCCCTATCATCGATGGGTCTGCCAAAACATCAAAGAAGGCCTCATCCTCTGGAGTTTGGGGACAGCCTACTAGGACACCCTCTGACTGCTTCCCCTAGGATTGGGGGGCTAAATCTCGCTTGGCCCTCGCATGCTCCCGAAGTCTTGCACTCCCCTACGATTCTTCAAAGCATTCCTACTAGGCTTCTTGTACTCCACCCTGGTTCTCATTGTAATAAAGAGCCTTGATGTGTGCATGCGTGCGTGCGCGCGTGCATGTGTGTGTGTGGGTTTTGTGGTTGGGAGAGGGGGGGGATTTGGTGGGGGTTGCATCATCTGGACCCCTTAATCATGTGTTCATCTTTCCTCGAGCAATCTCGTAGATTTCACTTTCTGTATTTCGACACTATGAATTCCGCAATGTTAGGCAAAGGCAATCTTTCCCCTTCCTTTAAGAGAGCATTGAGATGTTTCATAATTATCTCATAATGATGAATCTCATGCGATGAATCTCATGAATCTTTCCCCTTCATTTAAGAGAGCCTTGAGAGGTTTCATCATTCTCTCATCATGATGAATATCATGTGTATCATGCATGATCATACACCTTGAGTTGAGTAGGGAAAATAGAGACTATGTCCCATCCAGCCTCAAGTGATTATTCTGCATTGTTGACACCATCTAGCCCCTCATGTAAGTCCCTTGACACCATCTAGCCCCTCATGTAAGTGCCCAAGTCCATTTATCCCAAGCATAAATTTTCCCTCATTCTGTTGTCCATGGTGGCAGTAGTATGCTTCTTAATATCTGATTTTTCTGGTACAGCATTAGGCTTTACTCCCAATTTTGTATCTAGATTTCTGTAAGGTCTCATGAAAGGCATCCTACTGCCAGATACAGCTGGAATGGGAAAATGGAACTGCTGCAGCCTTTTGTCATGCCATTTGAACATTCTAGGCTCCTCGTCAAATTCTAATGCATTCCCAAAGCGCTGCTCACAGTTTGCTTGTATTTATTAGCATACTTTGGCTCAAAGAACTCCGCAAGTTTTGGCACCTCGTCAATGGTTTGGGGCTTGTGGGCCCTCACATCAGAAGCCAAGGAAGGATACAGTCAAATAAACCAGCAGCAACTTTCCCCTCTCCAATATGCCGTGCACAAAGAGGGAAAGTCTTTAGAACTGCTGCAAATATACTTGGAAAATGCCTGTAGAATACACAAGGGTGCAATAGAGCAAAAGGGAGGTGTGAGGAAGGAGGAAGCAGGCAAAGGGAGATGGAAAGGGGTGGGGCGGAAGAGAGAGAGAGAGAGAGTGTGTGTGTGTGTGAGGTACGACCGTGGAGAGTAAGGGGTATAAGATCAGAGATCACATAAAAAAGTACTACACAAGTGGTGGTATACAGTGTGAAAATCCACACTTTTTGAGAATGCAAATGTGTGCAATGCATGCAGAATTTGAATGCCGATTGGCCCTCCAATGGGGAAGAGCGCCCTCGTGAGAGTACTTGTTTCTTTTTCGACCTACATGCAAGATGGGAGAGAGATGATGGATGAATGCAATGTGGTCGAGAGAATGCAACGTGAGATTCACAATGAAAGGGTGATATCCTTTCATTAATGTCCCTTGAAATCACTCCAGTTCCATCTTCCCATTTACACCTACCCTTAGTCTATGACCCATGCATCTACCATTCAATGCACCTTAATGCACCCTTCCCTTCCTATTGCCCTTAGGACCTAGACATGTGTGTGCACATTTTTTTTATTAATAGAATAAGTATCACATGTCCAAATTCGATGCTGTCTGAAGCAGTGGCTCCAGCTCGAATAGTCCTATCTACTCAGATGATCCACCGCCATAACAAATTGGTCGGTGTCCATCATAAATACAAATACATGTTACACCATTGGCGTATAATATAATAATAATGTTTTAATGTCTACTAATCACAGATTAGTGATTTCTCTTGTCATGACACTCCCTCCTCCTTGAATGGGCAAAAGTCCTCTTCTAGACCCTCTCTTGTCTCTTTCTCTTGCGTACGCTTCTCTTTTACTTCTGCATTTGCATCTCCTCTTCATAATCTACAAATAATCTTCTCCTGGTAGTACACGATCTCTTCTGAATCCGAACTTAAATCTCATCTTCAAGTTATGGTTCCTCTTGATGCTGAATATTCAAAATGCAGAAGTACCACTGCAGTGCCTCTTCAGTATCTCTTCATGCTTAGAATCCTCTTATGAATACTTAGCTGCTAAAATCTCTTTACAGTAACCTGCTCAATAAGCTTCAACACATTCTCAACAAATTGGTCAGTATTAAAACGATTCTCTCACCCAAATGTTTTCATTAAACTAGGTAGACCTTGGCTATGGATGATTTTGCGATGGAGAGCTACTTAGTCTATAGAAACTATAGACCTTCAATCTCTTTTTCCAACTCTTCCATTTCAGCCCTATTTATCTTATCAGACACTCTACACGGGGAGAAAAATATTTATTCTCTGTCCATACTCTACAATGAATATGCCTACTCTCTATTCAGTTCACACATCCATACACCAGTGTTGGCTGAATGGATAGCATTTTACTCTTGGTTCTATGTTCATCGTAGAGTCTTGGGATGAGGAGGTAGAAGCCTCACCCTCCTGCTTGGATGCTTTGCCTTTCCCTTTTACAGAATTGGTTTTCACAATTTTGGCTAATAGAGTAGGACATTTATGCCGTGGATGCCCTGGCTTATGTTTCTTACATCCAAAACATTTTCCCTCCTTAATTAGCTTTTTCTTCTCAACGTCAGTCATGGAAGGAAATGGTATCCATCTAGGACGTGATTGGCTGTTAACATTTTGTACAATAGCTTTCTCATTTCCTTTGTTGAAGGGTTTACGCGGATTCAATTTCCTCTCGGCTATTTCAGCCAACTTAGTGAGGTCCTTAAGCGTGGTCAGGTTAAACATTTCAACCTCGTACCTTTCTTTTGGGCTTAAGGCTGCTAAATACTTCTTTCTCCTATCTTCCTCACTCTTTTCGGGTAACTCTAGAGAAAGTTTCTAAAATCTGGCTGTAAAATCTGCATTACTCTCATTATTGAACTGCCTAAACCTCTCCCAACGAAAGGTTAGGTTCTCTTCATGCCTCGGTGGCATGAAAGTGGCTTTTAGTTGCTCCACGAACTTAGCCCATTCATGAATAGGCTCTTTTCTTGTTTGTGACAAGGACCACCACATTAGAGCATCCTGCTGCAAATGCAATGTGGCAAGAGCAAGCTTCTCTTGCTCGGTCTTGTCTTGATGGGCAAAGTATAGCTCAAAATGACGAATCCCATTGAGGATTTTGTCAGCCTCCCTTGCCCCATCATATTTGGGGAACTCAATTCTCTCTCGCGGTTGGAATTTGGACCTCTTAGATGTTGGGGTAAAGGCACTGACCACCCTATGTAAATAGTACTTTATGTTGTACTTTAGTGTAGGACACTTAAGTACACTAAGTACACATTTGTACTTAGTTGTACTTAAGGGTTACTACCTTATCCATAATATATATGTGTGTACTTGGGGAGGTACCACTCACTCATTGTGATAATCCCCACTATTGTGTGTGTGCAGTGAGTCTCTCTACTCCCTACTCTATCTCCCTCACACTCTATCAACTGGTATCAGAGCCAACGGGCTCTCTCCCTCCACTTCCACTCCCTCCTCTCCCTATCCTACCCCTTCCGTACGGACCGATCCGTACGGCCGTACGACGTCCGTACAACCGTACGGACGGATCGCGAAGGGCGCAGGCAACGCTGCAACGGCGGCTTCAAGCGCGGGTTGTACGGACGAATCGCGAAGAGGCAGGCAACGAGCGTGAACGGCGGCTGCAAGCGCGCAAGGCGCGGCTGCCAGGGCGCAGGGCGCGGCTGCACGTCGCTAGCAAGGGCTGCAAGGCGCAGGCCACGGCTGCAAGGCGCGGCTGCATCGGCGTGGCCAGGGCTGTAGGGCGCAGGCAAGGGCTGTAGGGCGCTGGCAAGGGCTGTAGGGCGCAGGCAAGGGCTGCAAGGCGCGGCTGCTAGGCACGGGCATGAGCAAGCTGCTCACGGGCAGTCCCAGACCAGCCGCGCAACGGTGCGCTAACGCGCAGGTCGGCCAAACCGGCCGACACAGGTCAGCCAAACCGGCCGACATAGGTCGGCCAGACCAGACAAAACTGGCCCAGCTCCTCCTCTACGTGGAATCCAGCATCGAAATCCAACCTCTACTTGCCCTGAAAAATGTGCTGAAGATATCTTGCAACAGCTGCGTGCACTCCAATCAAAGCAGGAACAAGTTCTCTGTCAACATTTCGAAGGTACTGTTTTGCACGAAAATCGAGTGCATAGTACAGCAACAAGTACACCGTACAAGTACAGCCAACAGGCAGGGTACCGTGCAAAGGTACGCAAGGTGTTCTACTTGGGGCAGGGCTTACACTCGCACTGAGGCATTATGCCGCAAACAGTGTTGAGACAGGTCTTATCACTTGGCCAGTGATTGTACACAGTGGTGGCACTGAGAGTATGCATTGGACAGATCTGTACTTGATACTTGCAGTGTATGCTTTGTTGGATGCAACTCAATGGATTTGCAGTCAAACGCCTTGTGTGAGCAGTAGCAGTTGATGCCATTTACTGTGTCAATGCACGGAATGTGCTGCCAATTCAAGGGGCTTTTGATGCTATTATGCTTGTGACAAATGCTTTAGCTTGTTGCTGAAAGTACAATCACATTTGGTACAGATTTGGTCGATTTTGACCAAGTTTGACTTTAGTCAAATTTGGGGCTTTTGTAGCCTGACCGGCAATTTGTCAAGTGGGAGCACTCTACATGCATCAGACTATCTTGTGGAGCACTATTATGCTTTGAAAGTGCAAATTTGACTTACAGTGTTTGGTCAAAGGTCAATCTCTCAAATTGGAGGTCACATCCCTGATTTTCTTCATGCATTCAAAGGGCTTTTGAGCCACCTTACTTCCAAACTGCAAATTCAGTTGGGGGAGAAGTTTATGAAGCATATGGAGGTCTAAAATCAGGGATCTTCATCAAAAAAAAAAATCAGAGATTTACAGTTACTGTTTTTTAACAGTCCGGGACTGTCAAACAGCAGGTTTGACCATATTTGACTATCAGAAAAGTCAACAGTACTGCTGTTTTTATTATATCAGTTCTGGGATTTTTCTGGAGCGATTTGACGCAGCTGTACCGCACTTTCGCCAGCGAAAAAGACAGGAACAGCTTGCTGTACTGTTTCTGCAGCAAGTGGGAGAAAAATATTCAGTTGGTTTTATGCCACTGAAACAGTACCAAGTTCACTTTTGATCGTACTTCCGCTGCAGGAGAATTTTTTCTTGGAGTGACTAGTGCTTAATTGCACACCTACAGGGAGTCTACTTTCTTTACTATGAGTTCCGGTAGCGACGTGTCGTCCTTGTTTCAGATAAAGAAGCTCGAAGGAGCTAAAAATTACGACATATGGAGGACACAATGCTACAATGTGCTGATGCAGAAGGACCAGTACAAGCCTATAAAGGAAAAGGGTGTTAAGCCCCCCAACGTTACTGATGAGCAGTGGGAGAAGATGGACGGCTTGGCCAGGTCGACCATTATGCTTACAGTTGTTGATTCACTGGTTGTAGGCATCAGGGATGAACCTACTGCGTGGGAGATGTGGCAACGTCTTGAGGATACTTATGCCAAGAAAAGTGCCACGGGAAAAGCTTACTGGCTAAAAAAGCTTGTTGGTCTTCAAATGAAGGAGGGGACAGCTATGTCCACTCATATTATTGAGTTTAACAGCATATTCAGCCAGGTGATCAACCAGGGGTTGAAGCTCGATGATGAGCTGAAAGCTACACTCATCCTATGTTCTCTACCTGAGTCATGGGACACATTCAGGACTTCTACCAGCAACTCAAAAGCCATTCTGTTATTTGCAGATGTGGAGAGTGCTCTTCTACAGGAAGAGATGAACAGAAAGAACAATGCTATTGGGAAGTCAAATGCTTTGAATGCACGCAGCAGGTCCAAAACACGTGGAAAAGACAAAGAAAGAGAGAGGAGCAAGTCCCGCTCTAAGAGTGATCTTGTATGCAACTATTGTGGCAAGAAGGGACATATTGAGAAAAAGTGTTTTCAAAAGAAGAATGACCAGAGAGCCAAAGAAGGCAAGGCTCAAGGCAAGTCTAAGGGTAAAGAAAAAGAGGAGCTGAATGTTACTTATGTTAGTGACAGTGACAGTGACAGTGGACATGAGATATGTTTCACCTCTTCACTGGAGGCTCATACACTTCATGCTGGTGATGGATCAGATATGTTTTCCTGGATTATAGATTCAGGTGCTTCCTTTCATGTGACATCCTACAGAAATCTGTTTGTCAGATATGCAGGAGGGCAAAAGGGAGTGGTCTTTCTTGGTGATAACCATGCATGTTCTATCATTGGCATAGGTGATGTCAGGCTTGTGCTTGAAAATGGCCAGCAGTTAATGCTCAAAGGGGTCAGGCATGTTCCTGAGGTGAAGAAAAACTTGATTTCCACAGGGTTGTTGGATGACGATGGTTATCATACCACCTTTGGCAGTCAGAAATGGAAAATCAGCAAAGGGGCAATGGCTATTGCCAGGGGTCCTAAGGTTGATACTTTGTACTCACTTCATGCTGGACATTGTCCGCATTCTGATGTAAATGCCACCGAGCTGCCAAAGATTTCATTGTGGCATAGCCGGCTTGGCCATATGAGTATTAAGGGAATGGAGCAATTGGCTCATTTTGGTTACTTGCCGAGTCTAAAATATTCAGATTTAAAGAAATGTGAATTTTGTCTCTACGGTCGTCAAGTACAAATACCTCATAAGAGAAGGTCAGATCAGAAATTACAGCTCTTGGAGCTAGTACATACAGATGTGTGTGAGATGCCTACACTCTCTTTAGGAGGTTCAAAGTACATACTGTCATTCATAGATGACGCCACCCGCAAAGTGTGGGTTTACACTCTCAGAAAGAAGAGTGATACGTTCAAGGCTTTCACTAAGTTTGTTGCACTGGTCGAAAATGAGACAAACAAAAAACTGAAAGCCTTACGATCTGACAATGGCGGAGAGTATTTGTCCAAAGAATTTCAAGAATTCTGTGAGGCAAAGGGTATTCAAAGGGTGTTGTCTGCACCATATGATCCTCCACAGAATGGTACAGCTGAAAAAATGTTCAGGACCATTCAAGAGAAAGTCAGATCCATGTTGTCACATGCTGCATTGCCCCACACATTTTGGGCTGAAGCTGTAAAGACAGCTGTGCACCTTATTAACAGGTCACCAAACAAGAGACTATGTGGTGGTGTGCCTGAACAGGCATGGACGGGCAAGCCTCCGTCTTACAAACACCTACGGGTCTTTGGTTGTGTCGCGTATGTGCATGTACGCAGGGAGGACAGAACTAAACTGGATCCAAAGTCTCTTAAATGCATATTCCTAGGTTACGGTGACAAAGGTGAGATGGGCTACAGGATTTGGGATCCCAAGAACAGAAAACTTATACGCAGCAATGATGTCGTGTTTGATGAAACCATCATGTTCAAGGAACCTGTTGTACAGCAGGGACCTTTAAAAGTAACTATTGATGATAACAGGCATCATGGGCAACACGAACAGGCTGTAAATCAGCCACAACAGCAGCATAACCAGCCATTAAATGATGCTGCACCAGGTCCTAATGGACAGCCAGGTATGGCAGAAGACATCCCAATGGATGAAGCACAGTTAGGTGATCCTCCTGACATGCAAATGCAGCCAGGAGACATGGGACAGCCACCTTATCAGGGTGATGAACAGGCTGGACAGCCAGCTCAAGACGATGGTCATTGGGTTAGAAGGTCAACTAGACCGACGCGGCAGCCAGAAAGATTTGTTCCAGGCATTGATTATTTGATGCTCACTGATTGTGGAGAGCCTTCATGCTACAGAGAGGCTAGGCAGAGGGCAGACAAGGTTCAATGGGATCTTGCTATGAAGGCTGAAATGGACAGCCTTCACAAGAATGGCACTTGGGAATTGGTATCCTTGCCTACTGGTAAGAAGGTACTGCCATGCAAATGGGTTTATCGACTTAAGATCACACCTGGTGAAAAGCCAAGGCATAAAGCCAGACTGGTTGCCAAGGGGTTCAAGCAGGAATATGGTGTTGACTTTGACGAGATATTCTCTCCTGTTGTTAAGATGACAACACTCAGAACTGTATTAGCATTGGTTGCACATGCAGATATGGACTTGGTCCAAATGGATGTCAAGACAGCATTTCTTCATGGTGATTTACATGAGGAAATTTTTATGCAGCAGCCAGAGGGTTTTACAGTGAAGGGCAAAGAGAAGCTTGTATGCAAACTAAAGAAAAGTCTTTATGGTCTAAAGCAAGCACCCAGGGAATGGTATCATAAGTTTGATACATTCATGCGAACCCAGGGTTACAGGATCACTGCTTGTATACCAAGAAAGCTTCAGATGGCAGTTTACTTATCCTCATTTTGTATGTGGATGACATGTTAATTGCTGGAAAATCTCATAATGAGATGAATGCCTTGAAAAAGAGATTGCACCAGACCTTTGATATGAAAGATCTTGGTGATGCCAACCATATATTGGGTATGCGGATACTTCGGGATCGGGAAAAGCGATTGCTATACTTGTCTCAGAAGGAATATATTGGCAAGGTCTTGCAGAGATTTCACATGGAGGGGGGGAAGAGTATTGGTACTCCATTGCCTCCTTATGTGAAAATCAGTGCTTTGGACAGCCCTCAGACAGATGCTGAAAAAGCTGAGATGTCAAAGATTCCGTATGCATCAGCATGTGGCAGTCTCATGTATGCTATGGTTGCAACCAGGCCCGATATTGCGTTTGCAGTGGGAGTGGTTAGCAGATACATGGCTAAACCTGGCAAAAAGCATTGGAATGCAGTAAAAGGTGTCATGAGATACCTGAAAGGTACACAGGACTTGTGTATATGTTTCGGCAGTCAAGATGCAAAAGTGCAAGGTTATACAGACTCTGATTATGCCGGTCACCCTGATACCCGGAAGTCTACTACCGGATACGTTTTCACTTTCACTGGAGGTGCAGTGTCGTGGGTATCTAGAATGCAGCAATGCGTTGCATTGTCTACTACAGAAGCTGAATATATTGCAGCCACTGAGGCATGCAAGGAGGCTATATGGCTATCTCGGTTAGTGGCAGATTTGGGTTATCCATTGGAGATTCCATTGTTGCATTGTGACAGTCAGAGTGCCATACAGTTGGCACGTAATCCTGTCTTTCATGCAAAGACGAAGCACATAGATGTGAAATATCACTTCATCAGGGAGGTGCTTGAAAACAAGCAAATTAAGCTTGTTAAGGTGCATACAGATGACAATCCGGCAGATCTGTTAACCAAAGGGTTAGCTGCAGAGAGGTTTGCACACTGCAGATCTCTTATGGGTATTGGTTGAGACCAATATTCTTTCTCTCCTTGAGGGCACACTGCCTTTAAGTGGGAGGTTGTTGGGGTAAAGGCACTGACCACCCTATGTAAATAGTACTTTATGTTGTACTTTAGTGTAGGACACTTAAGTACACTAAGTACACATTTGTACTTAGTTGTACTTAAGGGTTACTACCTTATCCATAATATATATGTGTGTACTTGGGGAGGTACCACTCACTCATTGTGATTATCCCCACTATTGTGTGTGTGCAGTGAGTCTCTCTACTCCCTACTCTATCTCCCTCACACTCTATCATTAGAAGCGGTACTCAACTCTTCATCCCCGAAGTTTAAAGTCCTCTTAGTCCCTAATCTTGTCATAATGGACTGCTCAACCATATTGCTAAGCTGAAAAATCAGCTTATCAACAGGAGTCTCCTCTCTTCCTCTTGCACTTGGATTATAATCCATGTGTACTGGGCTTTGAGTTGAAAGCGTGAACTCATCACCTTGTTCTTGGCTGGTCTCTTTTCTTCTTTCATTACGAAAGGAGAACTCCCTATCAAGAGGTTCTTGAAGGAGAGACTGCTGTAAATCTATTTGTGGGTTATCATACTAAAGATGTGTATAACTCTCACCTAATCCATCCTCTTCAAGAGGGGGTGAAGGTGTTCTTTCTCTCTCTCCTTGGGGTAATGGAGGAAAAGGAATAAGTTCATTGTTATATGTCCCTTCCCCTTCCATTCTGTCCTTTTAGTAATACAAGAGAGAAAATGTCTTGCTGTAATTTCAAAAAAAAAAGAGGTTTATTTTACAGCAAAAGTCAAGTGTTGTAGAGTTGGTGGTGCTTATCCAACTCCCGCTTCGTTTGTGTTGAGAAGACACTTAAAATGACCTCCTTTCCCTTCTCTTTCAGGCTTTTCTTCTTGTATTTCTGCTGTAAACTGGTACACTCCGTTTGGGCTACTTGTTTTGAGCGGATTGGAGTTGTAGATACCGTTATAGGGGATACTTGATGGGTGGATCACCCCCTTAAAATCTTATTCCGATCCGACTTTCCGTTGGGGAGAACGGGGGATCCCTTTTCCTCACGGTTTAAGGCTTTTAATTCAAGACCAGAAATTTTCATAAAAAATCCCTTGTCTCAGAAACTCAGAGATCGGTCGGTCGTGATCCTCTTCCGCAACTTCTCTTGCGACTTCCGTCGTCCGCAACTGTCGCCCTCTTCTCGTCCCGCTCGTGGATCGTCACCGCTCTGATACCAAATGTGAAAAACCCACACTTTTCGAGAATGCAAATGTGTGCAATGCATGCAGAATTTGAATGCCGATTGGCCCTCCAATGGGGAAGAGCGCCCTCGTGAGAGAACTTGTTTCTTTTTCGACCTACATGCAAGGTGGGAGAGAGATGACGGATGAATGCAATGTGGTCGAGAGAATGCAACGTGAGATTCACAATGAAAGGGTGATACCCTTTCATTAATGTCCCTTGAGATCACTCCAGTTCCATCTTCCCATTTACACCTACCCTTAGCCTATGACCCATGCATCTACCATTCAATGCACCTTAATGCACCCTTCCCTTCCTATTGCCCCTAGGACCTAGACACGTGTGTGCACATTTTTTTAATAAATAGAATAAGTATCACATGTCCAAATTCGATGCCGTCTGAAGCAGTGGCTCCAGCTCGAATAGTCCTATCTACTCAGATGATCCACCACCATAACAAATCGGTCCGTTTCCATCATAAATACAAATACATGTTACACCATTGGCGTATAACATAATAATAATGTTTTAATGTCTACTAATCACAGATTAGTGATTTCTCTTGTCATGACATACAATCACCTTCACAATCCCCTCTAATTCTCACTAGAGTACTCTCACATTAACCACTTTTTCCACCTTCATTATAGCCATCCCTTCCATACAATTTTGCCCTCAAAATTGCATGCTTCAGCTGTCGCACAAGGGTACTGAGACAGCAAAGTGATGCTGATCAGCTTGGTACAAGATAGGGGCACTCTTGGACAATGCTCTCTAGCTCCCATGATTGTTCATCCTTTGGTAGTCATTTCCATCTGATAAGGTACTCAATGTATCCCTCTCATCCACAGCTGGGAACTCTAAAAGTATGTGCACATGCTAGCACAGATGTGGTTTCAACAAAGACACATGAAACACATTGTGGATCGTGGAGGTGCACACTAGCTCCAATTGATACGCTACTTCCCCAACCCTCCGGATGATCCTATAAGGGCCATAATACAAATGAGCAAGCTTTGTGTTGGTGTTACCATTCAGTGGAGATGTAAATGTGCATAATTCCCTTCTCTAAAACCCAAGTATCTCCTACACTCATCCGCTGCTTGGCCTGGGCATGTTGCATATTCTTCTTAGCCACTTGTAGAAAAGCCTCCATCCTCTCCAAGTCATCTCGTGCTTGCTGGTTTTTTACAACCATGTCTGCAATTGAGGAAGGCATTCCCATTTCGCATCCGTACATTGCCTTACACGGGCTCATTCCAATAGAGAAATGCTTAGTGCTGTTGTAGCGAAATTCAGCAAGTACAAGCCACTTATCCCACGAACTCTAGGTGTAATAGCAAAATGCCTTAGGCATCCTAAACCCATTTAATCACCCTTTCAGACTGACCATCAATCTCAGGATGGTATGGTATGCTAGGGGTGAGTAAAGTACCTGTTGTTGTAAATAAATCCTGCAAAATTTGACCCATAAATTTTGCATCTCTATCACTGACAATACCCTCAGATCAATGATGCTTAAACACTTGACCCATGAACTACCAGGTAACCTGTACTGCTGAAAAAGGGGTCTTGGTAGGTAAATTTCAGGTCTTTAGTACTGATCTGCACTTCTTTTAACCACAAAAAGGCATCCTTCTTCAAGAGGCCCGTAAGAGGAGTTGCCCTCTTAGCAAATTTCCATATAAATCATGTACCAACATCCGTATGAAGTAGGTGATGGTGTAGTAGCCATAGGCAATCAGGTATGGCATTGGTGATAAGCCTAGCTGGTAATACTATGGTCTGCAACTCGGGGAAAAAAAAGAGGGAAAAAAAAGCTACATCATAGTCTTTAAAGAGAAAGTCATGTCATAAAACCTTTATACCTCCCTTTCTTTCCTTTTTACAAAAGCCAATTTTATTTCATTCCAACCTCCTATGTTCCAAACCAAAGATCGATGAGATTCCGAGATTGAGAGGATTAACTTCGGAGAGCAGGATGGAGGGACAAGTTCACGTATTAAAAGAGGCTCAATTTGACTCTAAATTTGAATTCCAGAACCTCGAACAAATAACAAGGGAGTAGATACTGCATTTTCCTTTCTAGGTAAAGCTTTTTCTTTTTTTAGTTCTGGAACAAACTCACACCATAACAAGTCTAGAGCAAGAAGGCAAACTATAGAAATTGAGGAAAGAAAGAAAGTTTATTAATGTCCACGGGAGACCATAGGTCTATGGGACAACAAAAAACCCCAAAACTAGTACATCTGATTAGAGAGGGCACAAGGCAGCTTCCAAGGAGAGCAAAGCAACTCCAAATTATTTAGATTACCAACTCCAAGTGCGAGAAAAGGAAAAGCAATTGTTGCAGAAGATACTCAAGATGATTTAGAGAACGTAGATTATGAGATTATGAATATTATACAATTTCCTATTTGGAATTCACAAAATTAGAAATTATGTTGGAGTCAATCAATGATTCATTGAAAATGCTTACTAAAGCACTTTCAAAGTTATCAGATCTTAAATCCGTAACTCACAAACTCCTCCATGTCAATTTAAAGTGTCTACCTCTTAACTTAGAGAACCTCAAATGTCTTGAGAGACGTAAAACCGCCAACTTATAGTGAGGAAGAAAAAAGAAGAATTTTAAAGCATATGAATGGTGGATTAGAGAGTTAGACAAAATCCCAATGTAAAGAACTGAGTTTGCACAAGCATTTGCAAAGGAATTTTTACTTCAAAATGAGCGCTTAAAAGAAAATAGGAAGCTTTAGATAGTTATAGTATGGGAAAAAACTCTTTGGTCTAATAAATAGCTCTATTACAGAGAAGCAATACTCAAACTAAAAGGCATTGAGTTTCCAATAAGGGGTTTTGTGAGAGCTCTAAAAGACAATTACAAGGTAAACATGAGAAGAAATTCTCACCTTGAAGAAGCTATCCAGATTCAATAGATTTCCTAATTTCAAAAGAAATGAGCAATTCAAAAAGGGAGTTTCCTTAGCACATCCAATAAACTCCAAAATCCACTTTTGCAAAGAGGATTATGAAACAGCTACGAAAGAAAATCTTTGCTTTAAATGTCTAGGCAGAGACCATTCTACTTGGAACTTATATCTAGATGAATTTAGGAACATGCCCGAACTCATCCTCTACAAACACAACTCAATGTGCAGTTTCGATCTTGGTGATAGTCACTCAAAAGGTTGAAAACCATAAACTCCATCACGCATTGCAGGGACTAGCTACTATGACACCCCCACTGATGTCATCAGTGCCCAACGGTGGATGTAGACCATATTATAAACATAAGATCTCACATATACAAATCCACACACCTGCACATAGTATAAACAAATGCTCTCACACATACTCTACTTGGAACTACCCAAAAATCAAAAGATGGAAGCTAAAGCCCCAAATAAACCTCAAAGAACACTCTGTGCAGCTTGAAGGTACTAAAGAATACACAGAAGTAGAGGCTTATCGTGAGGATAGCACACATATGTGTTGCTTATCATTGACAATATGATAGCCTAATTTTGATCCTCATGATCTAATGGGGGGCCAAAAGTAAGAATAATGGTCCATGATTATACCACACATAAACTACTCCTTAGTTACAAATTTGAAGTTGCCTAAGAGTCAAAGTGCCCATAAATATGTAGTTTCTCTTACAAAGGGCAGCAACAAGCATGTTGCATGGTGTAGAGGTGGATATTAGACGCTATGAGAATGCATTGGATTTCCAAATCATGCATGTCAAAAGCACAAATATTGTGCTAGGACGAGAATGGCTTTATAATCTTGGACATAGCTTGCAGCAAAGTTATTCAAATAATTCCATTATATTCAAAAAGCATGGTAAAAGCCACTTATGGGTGCTCAAAAGGCAAACACTTGCTATGAGAACGCCTCCAAAAACTATGCTTGTGCAATTGCTAATGCAGGTGACATGGGACAAGAAGGCATTCCCACGCCACTTATGGGTGCTCCCACTATGGTAAACACTTGCTCATGTTGAGCAGCCTCTTCCTGTGGCATCACTGCCGGCCAAAGGCTCATCAAAACGAGGTGCACATTTGGGTGAGCATCCTTTTAGTGGCCAATAAATTGCCGATGTCTGGCTAGGTACCTCGTAGTATGTACAGTGGAGCCCAAAACCAAATGGAGAGGCTCAGATAAGGGTCGATGAAGAGGCTTACTTGTAGTGACCAAATGACACCTCACAATTGCCTAAATTGACCACATATAGAGCCAAAAAGATGCTGATAAAGCCCTCTAGATCGATTCCTTTTTTCTTCTTCTTTTTCTTTTTCTTTTTTGTGGTGTGGGGTTAGTTACCCTAACCCTCGTTGATAACCAGTCTTATCCACCACTGGTTAGGGGAAGGGTAGTGGGGTGGCTGAGACCAGTCAGAGGTGGCGGTGCTGCCTTGTGCAAAAGGTGGTGCAAATCTGTGGCGCAGGCTAGAAAGCCTCCCCCTCTGCTGTCTGGTTCTTTCATGGTACATGTCAGTTGCTGGCTGGCAGCCATTGGCTGCCGTCTGTCCATCCATAGCTGGCTGCTCAGCTGTGGCAGTCCTAACAGGTAATTGGATGCAAGAGACATAATCCGAGCAGATAAGCTTACTCTTATGGAATAAAAGGTGGAAATAACTCGTACAATAGAATTCAGATTTGAATTAAAATTTTTAGAGCCACTCAACACAGCTTAGTTGCAGAGGATTAAGCGGTAAAACCCTAAATTACAGCAATTGCCTTGAATGTGCGTTTTTTGCGGCTGGATTTCTGGAATTTCAGCATGAGAACTGGAAAGTAAATTCGTAACATCTCTTAGAACATATCAACCTCCACTCTATTTATCTTCATCAGCACACAACAATTAACACAATTAGCTAAAGAGGATGGGAAGAAAACTTCTTATAATGACTATGTCCCCCTACTCAATAAAAATGCAAATTCCATTTGCATTAGTTGAGGTGAGAATGGGGGCGGGTGGAAAGAAATTAAAACTACGAGGGAGGAGGGGAAGGAAAGATAAGGGCTATTTATTTAAAGCTGAGGGTGACACCTTAACTTAAGGATGGGAAGGCAATAATGAAGGGGAAGGGGGGGGAGGGGGGAACATTAAAAAAGGCGAGGAGGGAGTTCCCCTCACATCGGTGCCTTTTTTGAAATATTACTTGTATGGTTCCATGTAAGAACATTATGTTCCATAGCTTGGTGATAGTGCTCATGCTTGATGAAGCTCAAGCTTGGGGGCTCAAGGTGCGTACCAAGCCAGTTAAGAGGCCAATATAGGAAGAGTCCTCAAAGAGTAAATTCAGAAACAACGGTGCAAGAGAAAAACCCTTGCCCCAACTGATTAGGACTCGACGTTCCTCTGGAAAAAGTTTCTCTTTGTTGGATCGATATAAAAGAATGACACTTAATTCATTTCAATCTGTGGAAAAATAGTGAGAAAGACTCTAGAAAGCATCATGAGAAAGTAGCCCATGAGCACACGTTTGGAAACGGTTATTGCCGAGACAGCCAAAGTGATCTTTCACAGTTGTAGATTCATGTCAACGATGTGCTCACCGATGTGGCAAAAGTCTCACGAACAAAGCCGTCGAGTATATGAGTTAGCTTACAGTTGCAATCCACTGCCACGCACGTTCTGCTGCAAGCTGCCTGTCCAGAAAAACAAAGTCAACAAAGTGTGCGAGGTACAACGGTCCCATGCATGCTACTTCAAAAGCGCTTGGAAGAACATCGTAATTGCAAACTATAATTTGCAAAGAAACATAAGGCAGATTTACAAAGCTCAGGCCGAAAATTCAGGGGGTGGAGCATGCTGATGAGGTGAAAACGATTACCTGATCTTAATCCTTGCGACTGCTGCGTTGAGCTTACGAAAAAGAAAACACTCAGCAGAAAGGCCTTGGCTCAAAGTTGGGCTTGCTAAGAGCATGTTCACCCGCTAGAGCTGGTTTGGGTAGGAATTTAAGGGTCTTTATTTTTGCCCTGCCCTCTAGGTAGCCTTAGCAACGATGCGATTTGGGAAAGGAGAAATTAGGCATTTTTTGAATTTTTTGGAAGTGCATTTTTCCTATTGGCCCTTCTTCATTGGTTCAATGCAGACTTTAAAGTGGTTGACTGTCTCTCTCTCTCTCTCTCTTCCCTTCTTTATCTCCTCAAGTCTTCTTAGAGAGGATCTCCTCCCTTCTCTCTCTCTCTCTCTCCCCTTTATCTCCTCAAGTCTTCCTCCACACCATTTTGAGTGGATTCCTTTTTGTTTACTTTTCTTGATCTTGGGCAAGCCTTATGAATGATTGAATATCATTCACCTTGTTTCCCTTTTGGTGGGCCTGGATCATTCCAAGCCCTTACAAAGTATGTGGCAACTTATTGTAGGTTCAAACCCCACCAACCTTGATGCAATAAATGCCTTCAATAAAGTAAAACCCCTCGGGGGTCCTCGCTGCCCAACTTTGTCCACCCTCCTTTTTTGGTGGATCCAATAATCGCTTTCAATGTGGCACCATGCCCCTATAAACAAAGGCTTGGAAGGCGAGGACTTGGGCGGTGTAAAGGCCCTCAATTTGGGTTCACGCATGGCGGCTCTTGAGTAGGGGCCAGCTTCTTGAGCTCCCTCGATGAATAGGCTCTTACAAAGTTGGCAGAGTCCCATGGGGCCTTTTACCTCCAATAATGCCAATTGGCTAGTCGATTTTAGACTAGCCTAGTCCGACGCTTTCCTCCACTACTAGGCTAGTTGAAAATCAACTAGCCAATAAAATGCATGCATTAATGGAGCCTCTTCGCAACCTGAGTCCCTGCAAGACTCTGCAGTTAGGCTATGTAAGTCCTTCTCATAGGTTGTTTACACACTTGAACTAATAGGAGATGTTTGTAACGATAGGCAGCCAATGGGTGGGCATCACAGACCGCTCATGACCAAATCTTCCAGTCCTACATGGACTCCATGTCCTGTCCTCTTTAAGCCCTTTCGTGGGCAGCCAACCAACAATGGGCACTTTTCAAATCTGCCAATCACTTGTGTGTTTAGGGTCCCACAATTATAAAACGATCATTGGGTAGCCATTAGGTAATTGTAAAGGGGGTCTTTTAAAACCCATGGGAGGCACCCATACAAGACTGCCTCGTACTTGTTTTGGGTGCCCATATGTTGGATTGCACCTAGGCACCCTTTAGCGATGTGTTAACACCCTAAGGGCATGTGCCTACAAGCCCAAAAATGCGAGGTTGGAGGTGCACAAGGTGTACGCTGGGTGCAAATTCAAAGACCCTTTTAAATTTGTTCACATGAATTTTTACGGGATGCTTTTCGCGAAGAAATTATCGCTGGCCGGTGAGTAACTATACACGTCTACCCCCCTCTGTGCGCACAGGTAAACATGAAGAAGGACGAGCAACAACGGTCAAAATGGAGTAATGCATTGGTGCCAAGATCTGCACCTCGCAAATGGGAGGGGTGCATAAGTGCACCCTCTCCATTCTATGCACGGCCTAAATTGCAGTGCCTCCAGCCGCACGCTAATGTGCCTCGATGTGTGAGTGCGGGGGCCCAAAAAAATGGAATAGCCTTCTAAGGTCACAAGTTTTCCACGAAAACAAATCCTTTAGAGAACATTCTCTCAAGTCTTCAATGGGCTTTTTGAACAAAGGTGTCAAGATCAGCATGGAAAATTGTCTTGGAATTTGCCATCCACATTGTCATCAATATTCTTGTTGTAAGTTTTTATAGATTGCACCTTTGTGCACATTTGTTTGGTATGGTACATTCTAGGTTCCTCACATCAACCACTCCATCGTCATTGGCCCTCCACCCTCCCTCCACCATGGTGTCACATCCCATTCGCACACATAGGTGATAAATTTTGTGAGTGTTTTATGCTCAATTAGTTGTGAAGCACTTTGGGTCGATTAAATGATGTTGACATTGGCTATAAAAGGAGGCTTATATGCCTATTTCTCTCCACCATGGGCTCTCCTTTTGCTCTAGCATGAGCACTCCAACCCCCCCTCCTCCTCTCTCGCTCTCTCTTCCCTTCCCCATGTCACCATTATCCATTTACCTTCCTTTTTTCATATTTAGTTGCTCTCCCCTTGACCACCATGGGTCATGATGTAATGGAGACTCACAACATACATAGCCCTCTCTCTTAGGCTATGTTTATGGCCCCATTTTAGGAAATTGCACGAGATTTAACATATGATGAGGTCAGGATGAGATGGAGCATGATGTTGAGGAGTGCTCAAAATGGAAGAATGATCAATCCATGCTTCATTATGTATGGATTGATCTTTTGGATCTTTGTATGCATAAAAATCCACCCTTGTAGCACCTGTGGGGTTTTCTATCTAACATTTTCTCCTTAATAGTAGGAGAAGATTATCATTTGATTGTCATGAATATACAAACTTACCCCTATTGCTAGCAACGAATAGGTCCTAAATAAAGAATATATTAATGTTTTGTTACCATACCTTGTCATCCTAAACAAAGACGATAGTGATGTTTCATTGAAGTACCTTGTCCTCCTATGTAGCCTCTTATGCATTATATTTATTGGTGTTGTATATGTGTAGCTACGAATAAATACACCATATTTGTAAGACTGTAGCGTTGGTGTACCTTGTCAACTCATATGCATCTTGTTTATTGGTGCTTTATGTACCTACAAATGAATCAAATACATCAGAGTTGTAAAGCCCATTAACCAAACACTTTAGAGTTGAAATCTTTTTGGCTTTAACTCCCCTTCAACTGCACAAATTGAACCTCTCACATGCACAAGATGGCAAGGGGGTATCTTTCATGTGAAAATAAGGGCCAACACCCCACAATTAATTGCAACAACCCTTAGCCTCCATTTCCACAAAAATTAAAATGCAATCTCCCATGTCAGGATTGGGTGACTCATATGCAGGAATCCTTTCGCATCACTAAAAGACACAAACGAAGGACAAGTGGAGGGTTGGTGCAAAGATGCTTGCCACTTCAATGCACCCATGGGTTATCCACATGAAAGGGTGGGAAGAAGAGCGAGCTTTGCCACCAACCATGAGTCATGTGCCTTCTTATTTTGAAGTGTACGAGTGAGATCATATTACTCACATTCAAAATAGCTTCAATCTTATTAGACTTTTTTTGGTTATTGTGTATATTCATGCTTCTCATACTTGCCCATTTTTTATTGCTCCTCTGCCATCTTCCCACTATCTCTCTTATGGTATTAGGATTGCTGAGTCGATCTACCAACCCTTGATGTCCTCCGTCCAAGCATGGAACACCTGGTTTTTCACAATCTCTTTGTAATGTTGGTTGTCACACAAGATCAATGTTGCCTCTTGTCCTCCAATATCTATTTAGGCCAAATGGGCTCGCAAGCCACCAAGCATTAAGTTGCTTTGTATGCCTCTTCTTCATTTTGTTGACGAACATGTCACAAATGAGGTGCCTAAGCAATTCACCCCTGTTGAAAAAGTATGACTACTTTCTGCTGAATGTTGTCTTCGTAACACAGACTGAGGTAGCAAGTTCTACTAGAAGCTCATTTCTACATGAGTATCCATTGCTACCCTTAGATATAAATGCCTTATAGGTCTAGTTAGGCATATGGTTGTGACAAGACGTTCAAGATTTGTTTAGTATAGATGTTGTTTACCCATATAGCCATGGTTACTTATATTTGTGCTACTTAACATTATAAATTGCCTCGTAAGAATCTTGCATCTAAGATTCCCAAGTGTTGGTCAAAAAGTCAGGCTTTCCACAAAGAATTTGAGATTTCATCATAAGATATCTAATTTCACAGAAGGGCCAGTTGACAGTGCTAAACCTGATTTGGAAGAAGCACACAAGGAGGTTGCCAAGCCTGATGCTGAAATTAATGCTCTTTCCACAGTTGAAGGAGGTCAGTCAGCCAATTCCTCAAGGGAAAATGCGGCCGACCTTGATGATGAACCTCAGCCAGAAGAGCCCTAGTCTTTAGCCACTCGGTCAATGGTAGGGATCTACTCACAAACAAAATTAATTTTGAGGTGACAAGAGTTTGTGGAAGTGTATGACAAGCACTTCACAATTGAATAATTAAATTGGGTAGTGGGAGGGTAGTAGGGCATATGGGTCTAGAGAAGCTAGGCATATATCGCTTGCCATGGACTTCTTGATTGGACACTAATAGAGCTGGAGGATAGAGAGTTGTGTTTTTTTTCATCCAACCATGCCAACTACATACTCACATAAGCTATTCTTGGATAGGTTTTATTATTCTAGGACATCTAGCCATATTTAGTTAGTTGCCCCTTAACTTGCATGACCGCTACCTTAGTGCTCAAAACCATTGTGTCCTCTAGCCTGGGTATGCCACTCCCATTGAACCCCATCTACTAGACACCTTTGTTAATTGCTTATGACTGTACTTTGTTATAAGTTTGATCCTTTACATGTCTTTGGGAGGTCTAGCTCTCTTAGGTCCCTAAATTATCACTATCATAACCTTACTCCCCCCTTATAAGAGTTTTCATCCTCAAAAATGGAATTCAGGGAATACCCTTTTTAAAGATTCAAAACCTTTTGAAGTCTTTAAGTAGACTTAATCACTTTCTTTAAGAACAACTTATAACTTACCTACATAAAATTTGACACAGACTTGTCCTCTTCAAGGTTAACTTTAGAAATTTTCCTCATCTCCCTGAGATCTTAAGAATATCCTTAACTCTTTAAATCTCCTCTTTTTTACCATGACGACTCTATATTGAAAACCATACATCCTCATGCTGAACGTTTGCTTTTATTATAGGTAAAATACACTATGGAAAGTACTCTTCCCAATTGGTTTGTCTTACTTTACATATGCTCGTAGCATATCCTTTGGAATTGGGTTAACTTCCTGAGCCGAACCACTTCTCTATCGATGACCAACTATAGTTAAACTTAGCAGAGTGTCCAATCTCTTTGAAAAGTGAGTATGTGTGGGAAAAGTATGCATTAGTCAACTCCTACTCCATGAAGTATTGATTGGTACCAAATTTTTCATAGGTGTTATTTCATGTGAATTAAAAGTCTTGGCAAAGTTTCATGTCTAGAAGACACCAATTGTACTGGGGGGAAGTTCACATGTCTTGATTTTGAATGCGTGCATGCGTATTTGTGGCAAAAATACAAATTGGTTCATGGTTGCCACACGAGAAGCATCAGAATTTTACAAAACTTTGCACAGGTGCTATTTCATGTGAATTAAATGACTTTGAAGATTTTAATGTCCAGCAAACACCAAAGGTGCAAGTGGCAAGGCAGATGACCCAATTATACATGTGCGAGTGCATATGTGTAGGAAAAGTATGCATTAGCCACTCGTTACCACATCGAAAAGTATCAAAACAGTAACAAAATTTGCATGGGTGTTATTTCATCACACTAGCATTCCATTGCAAAGTTTCATGTGCATTGTATAGTAACGCTGCAGGTGGCTAGGCTAAATGTCTCATCTTGCATGTGTGGTTGCAAATGTGTAGGAAAATAATGCCTCGGTTGACCATTGTCACATCAAGAAGTATTGGACTAGTACCAAACTTTGCATGGGTGTTATATGTGAAATGAATTACTTGGAAAAGCTCCATTTCCACCATACACATTGCGTGGGTGGAAATTTCAAATTTCTTAATGTCGCATGTGTTGGCATGCATGTGTATGAAAAACACACATTGGTAAACCTATTAATCTCCCTAACCATTTATATGCTTGATGCGGGAGAATGTGTTAGAGTTTTGGGCATCTCCTATCTATACTATAGGGAGTGTCAAGGGCTAATTTGTGGGTACACCCACCCAAGGATAGTAGTAGATTCCTCTTGTAAAATCTACAGTTAGTTGAGGGGTGTGCCAAGGCATTTAGTGAAGATATATGGCTAGAGGTTGGAACAGCGGTTGTGTTGAGGTTGGTCAATGGTTTTGTGGGTTAACTATTGTTAGATGATTTGGGCTAGTTAGGTCAGGAAACTACCCAACAAAAGGGCCAAGTTAGTTAACCTAACCAAGGTCAATTCAACTGATCAGACCATGTCAGGCTAGCAGACTAGCCAACCCATACGAGGCCAGGTTAAGTTAGCTAGTCTATAGCCTACCCCCTCCTATAAATAGGACTCATTTACCATTGTATCGTATCCACATTGAGTTGCAGCTCTACTTTTCTAGTCATCCAAAGGCGTTGATTTCAACCCTTGTGTGGAGTATTCCTTGAATGGCTAGTTCAACTCTTGGATTGTACCTTCCAAATGTGGTTTTTTAGTAGTAAAGAGCAAAGTTTTTTCATCACTCCATTGCAGTTTGGCATGCAAAAAATTCTCTCTCTAATGCTAGTACGTTCTCTCTCTACTTGCGTTGTTGCATCTCGCATGCTTTCACTACATAGTCTAACATGGTATGAGAGCACAAGGTAGTCTAAAGCCTTGGATAAAGAGAAAGCACTTAGGCTAAAAGTGTTTGCTATACTGATTAGAGTAAGCATAGACAGTATGGCACAAGGAGAAGGAGCCCGAAGGGGGCATCGCTAAAAGATAGCCACCTTGCAAAGTATGAAGCCTCCTCTTTTCTTTTTCAACCATCCTCCTTTCACACACGACCCCACCCCACACCGCCCCCTTCCCCACCCCCCCACCCCCTCGAGGTGGCAAGTTTGCTAGAGATGGCTAAGAAGTTGGTGACGATTCCCATTCCTGGTGGACCATCATTTGGATGGAAACAACTACAATGTATGGAAAAAATGATGAAATCAATTTTGTAGTCATATGGATTGGATGATTTCATTCTAGTTGGAGACTTTAGGCTAGTAGACCTAGAGGAAAAGGATGTTTGCATCATGAACTGGAAGGAGCGGGAGACCTTGGCACAGTTGTTGGACCATGTCAATGCCAGAGTATGTTCCTTAACCGTACACCTTAGGAGGTGAAGCGCATGATGCTAGACAAACAAATTTGGGAGCATTTGGCATCCCTCTACAACAATGTATTCCCCAAGAAGCATGCCTCCTTGGAACTACAAATGCATGCACTCAATCTCGCAAAGTTGGCAACCATGTGGGAGCACATCAACAAGTTGGAAGCTCTTCAGCAAGAGGTCCTTCTAGCTTGGGAGGAGATATCATTGGAGGATATGGTCATCACGTTGCTATCCCATCTTTACTTGTAGTACACAATGTTCTACTCCTATCTAACTACCAATGGGAGACTCAATAGTCTCACATGGGAGAAGCTTGTGCCGATGGTGCTAGACTAGAAGGAGTGGTCAACAACCCTCCACATGACAAAAGGATTGGAATACTTTTCCCCCACAACCACAAGGGTGGAACAAAAAACTACAAGGGTAAAGGAAAGTCTTTAGAAAAGAAGTTTGATGCGGATCATGAGGCCTTTAAGGCAAATTGGTCTTGTAATCACTGTGGGGAGAAGGGTCATTATTGGAGGAGTTCTTTGAGCAAAGCCACAACAAGGGTACCAATTCCTCAATTATAGCCATGATAACCCCGACATTTGTCCATGCAGAGATCACGGACACCAGAGCTGCATCTTCTGCAAGAGGGAGGCATCAAGTCTCATCTTTGGTGATTCTGGAGAGTGGATAGTGGAGCTTCCAAGAACATGACTCCTTCTAAGA
Source organism: Dipteris shenzhenensis (assembly GCF_047967505.1). Taxonomy (NCBI): domain Eukaryota; kingdom Viridiplantae; phylum Streptophyta; class Polypodiopsida; order Gleicheniales; family Dipteridaceae; genus Dipteris; species Dipteris shenzhenensis. Next base: position 8,456,602 of record NC_141603.1, on the reverse strand, counting down.
GATATTCTAGGACATTTGGTGGTGGTCCATCATCCTTTTTTGAGGTGAGGAAGGTTAGAACTCATTCCTGATGGCAGAGGGGGAAAGCATACCTCCCAGATTCTTTATGTTCTGAGTCTTGATTTTGGTGCATGAGATTTACAAGATTGGCAAGCAAGTGAATTTTGATGAGAATTCCATGGCTATCGAGACAAAGCAATAGGCCAGGTTGTTCACGAAGGAGCAATTGACAAGGGTATCTACAAACTCCTCGCACTCTCTTCTCTTAAAGGTACTCATCTTGGTAATTTGTAGCATTCTCGACATGGGGTGGAGTGGGAGTGAAGCCTTAGAGTTGGAGTGACCATGATTGGTAAGGCGATCTACATCTAAATATGGTTTTTCCCATGGATTAAGAGAAATCTCATGGAGCAACTAGAAGGATCCAATTGTGGCCTTGTCATCAATTGAGGATGAGTATTGAGTGCTCGTAGAGCTGCTTATAAGATGATGTGACCACGAAGGCTACTTGGCATGGAGGCAAGTCCAACAAAGGACATGAAGCCTCTATAGATACTCCGTCAACATTCCATCTCCCTAGGTTTTTTGTTTGACATCTAAGAGCTAAGAGGGGGAGTTATGGGCATCTCTTGTCTATACTAGAGGGAGTTGGGGATGATTTGTGGGTGTGCCCACCAAAGGATAGTAGTAGATGCTTCTTGTACAAGATGCAGCTTGGTATACTATCTAGTAGAAAAATTAAAATTATGGTGGATATAGTGTTTAGACTCTAAAAATTTTGTAAAAAGGAAGGATTGGCATCCAACAATTTTCCATGTAATCACTACTATTGGGAAACATGTAAGGTTTCCAAGTACTCTGGCCAATAGTAGATTATTCTCTTGAAATTTCTATATGAAGACAAGGCTTGTATACGTAAAGATGTCAACAAGATGTGGTAATTTTGCTACATTTGACCTACATCTTAGCTACACTCATTCCATCTTTGATGTGGGCCTACATTGGGAGGGAGCTACCAATTGTGCAATAAGCCCTAGTAGGATGACTCAGGTCGTGTACACGTATAAAATGAAGCCATGGGACAAGTGAATCATGTAGTTTTTGTGAGAGGAAATTTTGCTTTTGTAGTGCACAATTGTCAGCCATGGGACAAGCGAATCATGAAATTGTTGTGAGAGGAAATTTCCCTTATCATCACCAAGTCATACTTGCATGGTAAGGGATGAGAGGCAAGGAGGGAATACTCAAAGGAAACTCAAAGGATAATAATCGTGATAAGCATATTTACTTAAGGCAACATAAAGGAATGTTTTGCTTCTTTGGCCCCTCATGAAGCCATGTGCAAACAAAACCAAAATCTAATTAAAAACAATGCTAACCATTATTTAAAAAAGGGTAGAATCTTTCTATGTATCGTTATTTCTTCCTCGTCTTTTTTTTTGGCTTCCCTTTTGCCCAGTAATTGATTGAACCATTTTTGCAACACAATATAAGAATGGCATTGGGCATTAACTATACTCTTTGGATTAATTTAGTGGTGCCAAAACTATCTTCCAAAGGCTTGATACACACTAAAATACAAAATGAAAAGATACTAAAGCTAGGGAAGGTCCCATCCCTTTTCTTATATAGATTTGGGAGAAATCGTGTCACCTCCCCACCCATAATTTGTGTGGTTTTACTTACATATCTATCTATCTATCTATCTATCTATCTATCTATCTATTTATATATATATTATTTATTTATTTATACGATTGATTTATATTCCTTAAAGTTATAAATACATGAATATATTAATATTCAATTCTTTTGTTGTTTTATTATATTTTAGAAACTTTTTATTTGTGCTTTGAATATCTATCTAATAAGTTCTTTAAGCATCAATATTGATATAGACAAGCACAGTGGATGATGACACACATGACTTGAGTCTATCTCCCTTACAACTTCAATGAAAAGATGTAATTTAATAAATTGTTCAACTAGTACTTATTTAGCTATTTGTTGGCTTTAAGCTTCCAAAAAGGAGGTTAGTACTTGGTGCTCATTAACTTATATTGATTGGGGGATTCGAATTTTGTTCCTCAACAACCTTAGTGACCTTGATTCTTGTTTAATGTCAATCATTCTATTTGTTTAAAGTGCTACAAATTTGGGGTTTTGATTATGCTAGAAGTTCATTATTGCATTCTCATATATGATATTTTTTAAAACCTTGAATTTAAGAAATAGTTGGTCACAAATGAGATGCAAAACTATTGATTTGGTAATAGTTGCAACGATAATAAACCTAAGTGCATAAAGCATGCTTAAACTCTCTCTAAACTATTTATGATTTAAACTATTATCTTGAATTTAAATAAAATTATAGATCCATTTTCTCATATATACCTAGGTTGCCTGCATAAACCGGCTCATGGAAGTTTTTCATCAAAGAGAACAGGAGCCAATACTAGCTTATTAAAGACAAAATAAAGAGAGCATGAGTGTCCCCTTAGATGAATCTTCAGAGAGGGGAATATATGGGGGGGATATCCCCCTAAATTAGTAAGACAATATTCCTCTAAATTAGTAAGACAATATTTTAAAGCCAAAAACACGTGGAAAATCCCATAAATCACCATCCAACACTCCACTATATTGGAGGGATTACTAACAAAAGAGCATGAATGCTCCTTAGGAGACTTTTCTAAAAGCAAAAACCATGACAAATCACTATCCTAGTCTCTTCTAACAAGAGTGCGCAAGTGTACATGAGCACTGCCCCTTAGTATAGTGGTAAAGCAAGTGCTTTTGGAGGCAAAAGAGAAAGCAAATAATTGTTTAAAGGGTGTTTGTATTAAAAGGTAATTTTTGTTCTATAAATGAAAATTGGAAACATACAAATTTTTTGTTTAAATTACACTAGGAATTCACATAAGGAGTTTCAATCCTCCACTATGGCACTCTCCCTACGCCTACAAAAGGAGGCTAACAAATCTCATTTCTTTTACCGCATGGATACCAATAACACTATAATAATAGGCCCCCCCAGTCAATAGAAACAAGCATTAATTAATTAGTAGCCTCTCCCCACGATCGTAATTAACCTAAGATAAGTCAGATTAATGTGGGCGAATTAACATAAGACAAAATTGAAAAGGTTCTGAGAAATCTAGAAAGTTTATTCTGCCGCCCTACAATGAGTATATGAGAGGGAAGGGTGGAGGGGAAAGTAGAGAGTGGGAGAGAGGGGGAGGGAAACAGAGACGCAAGGAGAGGGGAAGGCTCAGTGGAGGGGAGGGAGGGAGAGGAATGAATTGAGCAGGGGGAGGGAGAGGGTGAGCAGAGGCTGGAATCGCTGAGAGCACTGCATCCTTTGGTGTGGCTATGACGAAAGAGCAAGTATTGTTACGACCGGCAACCCTCTACCTTAGCTATGCAAGTCACTCCGCTTTCCAGGAGCCTTCCTTCTTTTGTAATACCATCCTTCTTTGAAGCAAAGGTTGATTATGAGGAGCCTAGGATACCTCCGAATATGTTGTTTTCTCGCTCCTCTGTTCCTCCAACTCCACTGGCCCTTAGAAAGTCTTATAAAATTCGATCAGCTCCTTTAGGGAAGAAGCAACCTCGCAGGCTGCACTTCGTTTGCTGAATAAGGAGGAAATGATGTTCCCACAGACTCTTGTTCTCCCAACACCACTACTGCAGTCAATGAAATTCCAAGAATGACGTGAGTGGAGGGGAGGGTGAGAGGAGGGAGAGTCTAAGCAGAGGTTGAGGGTGGAGGGAGAGGGCTGAGCAGCTGGGAATAGAGGGAGAGGAGGAGGAGAGGACTAAACGGAAGGAGAGGTGGGAAAAGGGATGACTGAGCAAAAGGAGCGAAGGGAGGGGAGGCATAGGAGGAGTAGGGAGGGGAGGAGAGAAAGCGGGAAGGAGTAGGCGTAGTATGGCTAGAGGGAAGGAGAGGCAGAGGCGAGGAGCGAAGGGAGGATCGCAAACACCTTAGGTTAATTTGACAATCACGTTAGCTTAATTGAAGATAAAGGGGGGGGGATAGACACTAATTAATTAATAGAAAAAGTGTGAGGAGCGATTAGCTAGATTCTTGTATTGTAACAACGAGTAGCATGACCTGTCTATGATGGCTAGAGACCCACTCCGCTGGTGGGTCTTAAGGTGGGGTGTATGCTAGCATCTCTCTCTCTCTCTCTCTCTCTCTCTCTCTCTCTCCCTCCCTCCCTCCCTCCATCCCTCCCTCTCTCTCTCTATCTCCATCTCTATCTTTCTCTCTCTCTCTCTATCTCTATCAATCTCTCTCTCTCTCTCTCTCTCTCTCTCTCTCTCTCTCTCTCTCTCTCTCTCTCTCTCTTTATCTATCTATCTATCTATCTATCTATCTATATCTATCTCTATCTCTCTCTCTCTCTCTCTCTCTCTCTCTCTCACACACACACACACACACACACACACAAAAAATTTTATTTTATTTATAGTTATAATATTTATATTTATAGATTTACTTATATATAATATAAATGTAAGTAAATCTATCTATATATATATATATATAATAAATATAAATAAAAAATAAACAAACTTATAAAAATTCAGATATTAATTATATATATATATATATATATATGTATGTATGTATTTTTATATATAGGAAGTTTTATATATTTGTACAAAAAAATATATATATATATAGATAGATATTTCTTCCTCTCTCTCTTCTATGCCTCATTTGTCCTTCTCTGTCATGATGGTTCTCACTTCTCTGCCATGTGGTGAAGTGTCCCTGCCGACGCAATCCCGCACACCATAAATTCGCATGAGTGAATTTACTATAGCCAGCACGAGTAAACTCGGGCTCTTGAGTAGCTACGTGACTCTCGAGCATTGCACGCGACACATGGCAGTCCACTAACAGACCTCGCACGAATAGCGCCATGTAAATGTAAATGCACATTAGTCCACTTACAGACCCTGCATGAATAGCACCGTGACACATCATCCTCGACTGCCTCGATCACGCCATGTCATCTGTAATGCCATGCTGTACCACGTCAACACGAGTGCACCAGAGTGTCACATTGCACCTCGTCATCGATACTATGCCACCTCATCTATTGCACTACTCGTGTTTGCTCTGTGCTCTCTCGAACTCCGCCACCTCATCTGCAATGCCATGTTGCACCATGTCATCAGCGAGTGCGCCAGAGTGCCGCGTTGCACCATGTCATTGATACTATGTCACCTCATCTGTTGTACAGCTTGTGTCAGCTCTATGCTCTCGGGGACTCTACCACCTCATTTGTTGAGTGCCTGCACTGTGCCATGTGGCACTCTAACCATTGTGCTCACTACGTGCGCGTACCACATGGCAGTTCTCCTCTTTCTTCTCCCTCCCTCCCTCCCTCCTCTCTCTCCTCCCAAGCTTCAGTTTGATGACACATGGCACTAAGTTGGCCTCCTCCCTCCTTAATATATAGTAAGATGAGTACTGAACCCGTGCTTTGCACGGCTTTGCACCGGCAAAGATGCATGGCCATCCTTAACCACTCCCCATCAAAAAGTGGATCTTCCCTTAGCCAGCCAGAAGAATAATCGATTCTTAAATTGCAAGTCAATTCAACTTGCATACTTGGATTGGCTTTTGAAAATTTGATAAAGTCTTAACCGATGGCTTTGAGACCTCGCATCTCCTCCTTCCTCCCAAAGTTAAACTTTCACTCCTCCATTCCATTGACCTTCTGTCTTGTCCGTCCCCCTAAAGCTACCTCTTGTCTTTCCACCTCCTCCTACTCAAAGCGTGCCTCTTGTCTTTCCACCTCCTCCCCCCTCTAAGCCTCCATTCAAGAGCTCCTCCTTTGCGACACTTGGAAGGCTCTTCTACTCCAAGCTGCCAAGTGTCCTCTCTTTTTTTTAATGGTGTCTGTGGTTAATAGGTTAACTAGAATGTTTGGCCAAGTTGTATGCAGCGTGTGCATGAGTCATATTGAGCTTAGTAGACATGTAGTATCTAAACATGTAGACCTCTATTCGTGTGATTCAAAGTTTTAATGTGCATGATAATTGACATGATGAATACAATCTCATTTGATGTCTATTTTCTAATTGTTGCATAGGTCTCGCATAGGTGAAAGGTTGGGATATGTATACCTTTTGAAGAATATGTTTGTCCAAAGTAAGTATGATGTTTGTTTTGAATTTGCAAACTCTAGCAGAAACAAATAAAAACAAAAGGAATTAATAGATTTGGAGTGGAATACTAAAGTACTATAAATGTGCATGAGAAGAATGTGCTCCTTAGAATACAGGTGCAAGGATACGAAGAGAGGGAAAAGGGGGAGAAAATCCATACATAATGTATGGCGGAGAGTCGGCACAACTCTCTCTGTAAATTTATAATCATAGGGGAATGTGCCTTTCCCCCATTTTGAAAAAGATCACCGCCAGTGTGAAGGTGTAGCATATGAGAGAGCACATCTTGTGTTGGATGTGTTGAGCAAAAATAAAACAATCTTGAAATGTCGTACTTACATGGACTGTCAATGATTGGCAAGTTCACTCTACTTATTGGATCGATGGTAGCTATAAAGTAGACGAGAAGGATGACTTTGGAGACGAACTCGCAAACAGGCTGCCCTGCTCTTGCCTCGTCGTCCACCACAAATTGCCTTAACTTGTTCAATTACCCAAATGGGCAATCACGACACATGAAGCTTTTGACTTTTCCATCGTGTCAAAATTCCTGCACATATCATATAATTAAAGGCTCATTAGCTCCTAAAATGTGTGGCAACTCTAGCATGATCTGATCACACCTATATGGACAATACCAGAGATCAAAAGGTCGTGATCAAAGAGAGGTACATAATGAAAAAACATTGAAATGAAATAGATTGCTTTTGTGTCAAACAAAGCAAATGCAGACAAAGTTACCACAACCCAAAAGAAATATCTACATGCATAATTCCTAATTTCTGGCTTGAATAATGCTTACTAAAGAATTTTTGTGGATCAGACCCTCTTGGGAGCTGGCTTGGAAAGGATGCCTAGCAGGGGCCCTAAACCCATCACTGAGACACGCTGCATCGCAACAGCGATTGTTGCCCAGGCAACAACTCTGTCCCCTCATCTGCTAAGAAAAATTATGATGTTGTAGATTTGGCTACGCTCTCCGCTCCGCATGAGCGTCAACAGTAGCGGAAGTCGATGTGATGCCCATTGTCCGCATACGTGGGAATTGCTATTGTAGAATTGAACAGAAATAAGATCGAGTTAGATAGAACATGCTGGATACACGCCATGCATCGATATTGTTAAGAGAGTCATAACACACCCCATGAACGTAGAATCAATTTTCCATAAGCCGTGTTGCCAGACATGCAAGATCGCATAAAGTAACAGAATAGTCTTTCTACTCACCTTGACAACTTATCTATTCTGCGGTTGGGAAAAGCGGGGCTGTTGGATAGCTTATTCACAAGTATCCACAATTTTCAATCGAACCAAGTTAGCCAATTCAACGTTTGGTTTTCTCGGATACTTCCTGTTAACACATTACGCAGACTGTTGCAAACACGCCCTAGGGAACTACAGAATACAGAGATGGATACCAGACGGATGAAGGTACATAGCAGCAGGTAGTTGAAGCTACATTGTGGTAAATAGATGAAGGTACGTATTGGCAATGAAATCGAAACGTAGTGGCAAATGGAAACTGGAGCAACAAAGAGACGTTGTAGCAGACCTCCGAGCATGAAGAGAATCCTCCAACTTAGAAGTATCCTCACACAACCTTGGAAACAAGGCGAACTCAACAGAAATGAAGATGCAAGCAGACAAAGTCAGAAGATCCCTCACAAAACCTTGGAAAGGCAACACAAAGAAGTCACGGCTCCCTGTTACCTCACAAAGCAGCCAGTCTCACAAGGAACTCTAAACCTATTACTATATAGGAAAGCACACTATAACTAGTAAAGTTTGCGTGATTTGCTACTTAGAAATAGCAAAATTTGGCTCTCTAACTAGCTAATTCATTTTCCTACGTACCATAAGGCTTCTATATAGAAACTTGTTTGTCTAACTAGCAAAATCCATGGTTTTTCTACATAGTAATTGTTGCGAATCTAGGAAATTCTAAGTTTTCCTATATAACAATCCCCTTCCAAGTTTTTAGATCTAGGAAATTCTTCTTTTTGCTATATAGTGGTCAAGTTTCAAACTTTTGCACCTAGAAAATTATGTTTTTCGCTATATAGTAATTTTTCTTTTGGAAGAGGGTCTAAGAAAATTTCTTTTTGCTATATAGTAGTCCTTTTGCAATCTTTTGCATCTAGGAGATTATTTTTTTTCTATATAGTAATTCTATGACTTTAGCAAATACATCCTTTTGCTATGTAGTCCAAAATTTTTAATCTTGGAAATCGCATGTATATTAGCCAATGTTCCACTCATATCTACTAAATTCATGTTTTTGCTTTATATCAATCTTGTAATATATTGTGAATCACATTATCTATATGGTCTTTGTTCTCAATCTAAAAATTTTGGATTCAATGTAAGAAATTTCAAAAAGCGTTCAAGAGCTCTCTATCTAGGAATTTTGGGTTTATTCTTGGAGGTTTTTAACATGCTATTGGCATCATGGAAATTACCTCAATGCTAATGGAACATCCTATAATATTTTAAAATGGTTGCTTCATTTGTCAAAACTATCATTTTTGTAAAGCAATGTGTTTAATAGGGTGGTTACAAGCCAAGGGTGTCCACTTTTGGTTCAGTGCCCAAACTTGGGGGGGGGGGGGGGGGACAGGCCTTTTTGCACACAAATTTGGAAATCTAACCTAGGGATTTAGTCAATACATCACACATGGTTTTTTGCACACAATGGTATGGTCTGATCGAAAATTGGAGATTCACAATGATAATTTTATTGTGGCGCAGTGCAGGTAATTCATAGGGGCCGTCACACTTTGTCACAAACAAACACCATCATATTAATTTCTTAATATCTCACTCATTATGCATCAGATGATAGTGAAACTTAATATGTATTCTCCTCACATAGTGTAAACTTAAATTGATTTATTGGTAATTATTTGAATGCATTATATAATTATTATTAATTATTTATAAAATTTAAAGACCTAAAAAAGGCACATTTTGGTGCACACTATATTTTTTGAGTATTGTCAAAAAATTGGTCAAATCCAATTTGGTAAAGGGTTAGTACACACATAAGGATATGTGGCGCAAGCATCAAATCCCAAATCCAACGGTTAGATTTTGTGAGCTGTCAGGTTTACTTTTACTTTTACTTGTTAGAGGAGTAGTAAAGAAAATAAGAATTAATCTTGGTAATTTGTGCACATAAGTAAACATGCCAAAAATCACATATTTTGTAGTCCTCCACGTGATGAATAAGAGGACAAAATTTTGGTCAAATTTGAGTGAGGAAAGCATCAATTATGGCCTCCCCAGGTGAAATCCCCATGTTTTGGAAAAAAAGTGGCACCCTAGCCAAATACCAAGGCTAGATAGGCTTGGTATTAGGCTTGGACGGGTAGGTTTGTGGCATCACCAAGCCTAGTGGTGGTAGCCATTAGGGCGTGGGCATCTTGCTCATGTGGATTGAACAACTCATTAATTTTGCCTCATCACCATGCCATGTGAGCCATCTTGACCATGTTTGACTTGCCACCTCACCCTGTGCCACCTCCCACTCACCCCCACTCATGGTGCCACATCAACCACGTCTGCCACCTCATGAAGCCACATCAGAGACACCCTAGGTGCCATATCATCACTCAAGTGCCACCTCATACCACCACCTCATCATTGCCAACTCATCACCACCACCTCATGCTGCCACATCACCTTGCCACCTCACTTATCATTGCCACCTCATGCTGTCACATGAGGCTAGAGCATGAGACATCATCATCCCCATTGATGCCACATCATTAGCATGCTTGGTGTCACATTAGCCACGAGTTGCCACCATAATTAAAATGAAATAATAGCATTAGGATACGATATATGGTATATTGTTATGGCAAAACAAAAGTGAAATTATACATAAGAATATGTAACCACATTAGGTGATGCAAACATTATTGAACCAAATCATATTAACATTGGATTCCATAGTATATAATTTGATGTAAATTCAAGGGAACTACAAAAATTAGTCTAAAACAGAATGCCTTCAAATAAGAGGAGCCACTCATTCTATTCAAATCTCTACATCCACTCAATTTAATCAAATTGAATCCAATCAAAGCAAGGACATTGATAAGATACCTTATCCGATGGTTACCAAAATTGACAGGGGTCTTAAGGCAAGTGGGTTCCATGATCTTACCAAGTATGAAGTGCATCCGACATCGTATGTCCGGTCGAGAAGGTCAAATGCCCCAAATTCCATGTGCATGGTATGCACGTGAAGGAGAAATACGAATTGGCCTACGACATTGATATGTGAACTTGTCCGATTGGTACCAAACTTGACAAGGGTCTTAAGGCAAGTGGTGTCCATGATCTTGACAAGTATGAAGTTCATCCAAAATCGTATGTCTGGTCGGGAAGGTCAAATGCCCAAATTTCCATGTGCATGGTACGTACGTGAAGGAAAAATATGGATCGGCCTAAGACATTGGTATGTGAACTCCGTATGTCTAGTCGGGAAGGTCAAATGCCCCAAATTCCATGTGCATGGTACATACCTGAAGGAAAAATATGGATCGGCCTAGGGTATTGATATGTGAACTTGTCTGATTTGTACCAAACTTGACAAGGGTCTTAAGTTAAGTGGTTTCCATGATCTTGACAAGTATGAAGTGCATCCAATGCCGTATGTCCGGTTGAGAAGGTCAAATGCCCAAATTTCCATGTGCATCGTATGTACGTGAAGGAAAAATGTGGATCGGCCAAGGACATTGGTATGTGAACTTGTCGAATGGGTACCAAACATGACTGGGGTCTTAAGGCAAGTGGTTTCCATGATCTTGCCAAGTATGAAGTTCATCCGACATCGTACATGTCTAGTCGGGAATGTCAAATGCCCCAAATTCCATGTGCATAGTATGTACGTGAAGGAAAAATACGGATCGGCCTACAACATTGATATGTGAACTTGTCCGATGGGTGCCAAACTTGATGGGCATCTTAAGGCAAGTGGTTTCCATAATATGGTCAAGTATGAAGTGCATCCGACACCGTATGTTTTGTCGGTAAGGTCAAATGCCCAAATTTCCATGTGCATGGTACGCACGTGAAGGAAAAGTATGCGTTGAGCAAGGACATTCATATGTGACCTTATCCGATTGGTACAAAAATTAACAAGGGACTTTAGGCAAGTAGTTTGCATGATCCTTCCAAGTATGAAGTGCATCCGACACTGTATGTCTGGTGGAGAAGGTCAAATGTCCAAATTCCATTTGCATGGTACGTATGTGAAGGAAAATTACGGATGGGCCAAGGACATTGGTATGTGAACTTTTCCAATGGGTACCAAAATTGACAGGGGTCTTAAGGCAAGTGGTTTCGATGATCTTGCACAGTATGAAGTTCATCTGATAGTGTATGTCCGATCAGTAAGGTCAAATGCCCAAATTTCTATGTGCATGGTACGTACGTGTAGGAAAAATATGGATCGGCCAAGGATATTGGTATGTGAACTTGTCCGATGGGTACCAAAAATGATAGGGGTCTTAAGGCAATCGGTTTCCTTGATATTTTCAAGTATGAAGTTCATCCAAAATCGTATGTCTAGTCAGTAAGGTCAAATGTCCCAAATTTCATGCACATAGTACATACGTGGAGAAAAAATACGGATTGGCCTATGACATTGATATGTGAACTTGTCCGATGGGTACAAAACTTGACTCCATGTGCATGGTATGCACATGAAGGAAAAATATACGTAAGTCAAGGACATTCATATGTGACTTTATCCGATTTGTACCAAACTTGACAAGGGTCTTAAGGCAAGTGTTTTCGATGATCTTGACAAGTATGAAGTTCATCAGACAATACCATTGCATTGCCATGTAGCATGGTGTGCAATTAGTTATATGTTTTGATGCCATCCATATTACTATAGGGCACTTGAAGATGCAAGGGGTTATCCATCTTCTTATGTTTATTCTTTTTTATATGCTTTGATGCCATCCATATTACTATAGGGAACATGAAGATGTAAGGGGCAATCCATTTTCTTATGATAGAGGTTCTCAAACATTTACACCTTCATGAGACCAACTCCCTATTCAAGATGATCTATGATCGGATGCTCAGTTGTTAATTCTATAGGACTCTTCCTCTCTCATTGAAGGAAGCTCAGTGTGGTGTAGGGCTTAGTTCTAGCATGAAAAGTGTTTCTAGTTCTTACTTCAAATAGAGATACCTTTTACAATCAAAGTGACAGAGTGACAAAGAAATGCCCCTCTTGCAATTAGTCAATCCCCTCTGCCATCCATATGTTTTGATGGTAATGCACACACCATCTAAAATATAGATGTCCCACAGGAAATACCATCACATATGTTTTGACGCCATCCATATTACTAAATGGCACATGAAGATGCAAGGGGAAATCCATTTTCTTATGATAGAGGTTCTCGAACATTTACATCTTCTTGAGAGAGAGAGATTCTCGAAAATTAAAACCCTCATGATACCAACTTCCTAGTCAAGATGATTTGTGATCGGATGCTCACACCATAATTATCCACTTGCTTCAACACATTATTTCAAATATTAGAATGTAGCATGCAAACAATGCCTTGAATGATCTGATAGAGGTCGGTGCCCAATTGATTACATCGTTCTTTTGGGATCTAAAACACACATTTGGGCTCTTTTAGACACATGGTTTAGAATATCCCCAACATTTTCCATACCTTTTCACTCTTTTAAACTTGTATCCGTAGCATACTAGGCATTGGTATACATGGCCTAATACACCTATTTTGAGTTTAAGCTAAAACAAACACTTTGTATGAATGTGTAGGCTTTCATATAGCATGGATGCCCTACAATCAAACTATCATATGTTCTACTATGATTTTGATTTTCAACAACTCACAATTAAAATGCATAGGAGATCCTTGTAATACAAATAATCCTATTTTATTTTGTATCCTTGAAGCATCTTTACTCGTAAAGGAGTATTTCTTTATTGTTAAAAGAAGAAAATGATAGGTGACAAGTTGTCTTCACACGAGTGCTCTCTTTCACCTCCATGTCAGGGGTTGGTGATCATAGTAGCAATATTAATTGGTGTCTACTAACAATAGTAACAAAATTGGGTGGCGGCAAAACTCCCGCCCAACGTCTCTCTCATCCTCTAGTCTTTGGTCTTTGCTCTCCCCTGCAGCTTCCTACTCTTCACTCGATCCTCCCTGCCTTCCCCTTGCTCCCTGATCTGGTGCACTCTCCTGCAACCCTCATGTCCTTCGATTCCTGTAAGCTCCAGCCTCAAACTAAACGGTCTGCCAAATTCTGCTCATGAATTGTTTGCATACATTTCCTTCAAGCTCGTCTTGGTCTGCGGCCTCACTTTTGTGTTTTTCAGTCGTCACAGTGAAGAACAACATTTGAGCAACATTTATCCAGTTCCTGAGCCGATTCTCAACCTTCACGCTTCAAAACGTCTGCTCCTAATCTCGGGTAAGGCTCTCAAATTCATCATCCGTTATAAACTTCAGAGACTCGATAAAAGCTTGCGGGTTATTTCTTTCTCCACTTGCTCACGGTTCCCACTTTCGGCAAACCCACAATTGGCTCGATTCAGGCAGGAGCTCGCTTTTCCATTTGGAACAGACTGAAAAGGTAATGCTTAGATTGATGGGTAGTTTGAGGAACTCTGCAAGGTAGTCTGAATTGCGAGCGATAGCGCAGGTGTGATTTGAGAGAGAGACAATGCTCGAAATTACGTTGATAGAAACCAGGAACTCGACAGAAAGTCCACTTGCACTATCTTCTCCACCACAATTCCATACGCTGGATCTGGTAAATACAGGCCTACTTCTTTTGAACCAAACTTTCTATAGCTCAGAAAGCTGTAATCCCTTTGCCTGAATGGTAGAATTCGTCCAATGCTGCCCAATACAGCGTTCCCATACTTCTCTGTGCCAGCAATATGGGCGAGAATGTGCAGCATCTTTCTCCCCGGGATCATATCATCATCCAGGAGATACACATAGTCTGCACCATCCGCTTGTAAAGCTATCTGAAATCTCCCGTAATACTTAAAATCATGTCCAGAACTGACAAAACTGATGCGGAAATCGTTGTAGCCCGCCAGGATCTGCCGGAACATGTCTTCGTTTGGGCTTGCAAATGCAAGAACCCAGATCTTGTGGAACAGCCATGTCTGCTTCAACAATGCATCCAATTGAGCACATTGGTCTTGTTTCTCCTGGTGTGCCTTTGGATTGTTGGCTACATGCACAAGAAGGCATCGTAAGAATCATTGGATTCGGGATGGACAGAGTGTTTAAGAGATTGGAAAGCACTGTTGTATCTTGCCGAAACCAAGCTGTTAGTTTGTTTGCGTGGAGTAGTGGTGGCATGAGCTAATGATTATCTTCTCTAGTCTCCTTCTAGATGTGAGAGCAATTGTTGCAGCAATGGGAATTCTCATTCAGACCACGTCTCTTGTTTATATATTTGGAATTCTACTTCATTGCATAGCCATTATTGGTTCAAGAATTCTGATTGTTTGATAGAGTTTTAGCTCCAACGGAAAGACAAGCGTTAATGACTTTATGACAAGTATTTTGTGCGAAAAAAGGAGACTCAAGAAAAGCTTGCCAAACAACAACACAATCCACATACATGCATCTTAAGAGCAGTCCACAAAGATTTGCAAAAACTACTTGAGGCCGACCATCCTAGTATACAAATCATTGATCCAGTTAAATTTGTTGAAATGTTGCTTTTCCATGCTTAGAGATCCACAAACCCAATCTATGCTTTCAAAGTTTGAATTAAGAATCTTTGCCCTTGATGTGTGGTGCTGAGTGCATAGTAGATATCACACAACATATTTGTTGTATTCTTGGAGCCACCGTAGAAAAGTAAAAAGAATCCAAAATTGCAAATCAGGGAGAGCAGGTTCGAAAACATTTGAGAACTCAAACTATTTAGATTGCTTGCACTTTGAAAACATAAACATTTCAAGCTCGTAGGCAGGGAATATGTAGGAGACGCAGCAGAATAGAAAGGAAGCCACTGACATAAGACAGAAAGACAGAGAGATAGAGAGTGGGAGGGAACCGGCATGGTGGAACACCCCGCCTGGGGCTGCTGGCATTTTACCTCATGATTTGCACTCCCATATACCTTCACAAATTCACCACAACGTGTTAGCCTTGGATGTCTCAGTTGCTGCTTGCACTCATTACAAGTTGGCATGGGTACCGTAGCTACCACAAGCCCCATAGCCACTTGAGCTTCTACTTTGCATGCTACTTCCTTACTTTAGATTAGAAAGCAAATTTCAAATTGAAATGAACACTTGTTTCGGAGAATAATTCCAGTACCTCAATTTATTTTTTATTTTTTTGGGGGGAGATTTAGCCTTCGTGTTGGAAGATGATTCCGCACATCAAAATCGGTACTCTACATCAAAGTCTCAGAACTTTGCTTATGGAGGTTCTCTTTGCTTTACATACATTTTATATCATGATTGCCCTTACTTCAGATTCAATTTCATGGCAGCCAATGGAGCCATATCAATGGCATCCTCATGCCTCTTCTTCTTGGTTTTGTCTTTCAAAGCCAATCTAACAAAGGAAATCCAAGAAAGTAGTTATTGAGATTGATAGTGCACACATGGTTTTTGTGCAGCAGCAGCTGTACTCCGTTAAACCAAGAGGTAAGACGCTTATCATTCTTTTGTGCTTGTATTACAGGGTATATCCTCATTCTATTGATTAGTGGTTGCGCTACGAGGACCACTCTATCTCGTTTGATCTACTAATCCTCCAGGTTGGACAAATGCTTTATCTCCTTACTTGTGTTGCAATGTAGATTTAATTTATTTCTTGATTATCTTGTAAAGATTTAATTTATTTCTTGATTATCTCTAAAATAAATATGTATAGATCTTGTATTTTTTTGTTACCTTCTTGAAGAAAGAAACAAATTAGGGAGTATGAGTTGGTCAAATGCAAGTGGGGTTTAGGATTTGCTTTATGCTTGTATTATGTCTTACATATTGTATCATGTCTAAACACATTATCTATGTGTTAGCTGTGTTTCTTCCTCTAATGGTGTTTCATCTGTATGTTAGCCCTATGTATGTTAGCTAAGTTATATATCTTGGTCTCTACTCTATCAAGTTAGCTCCATCATATACCTTGTGCCACATAAGCAAGAGTTGTTGGTTGTTAATAGGTTATAGATGCTTGCATGGCTCATGCACTTCTACTCTATGCTTCAATGCTTACATATCCATGCTCTATTCTTCAATGTCATGCACTTTATATGTCATGGTGTTTCATCCTCTAATGGTGTTACATCCTTTGATTGAGTTTCAGATGGCAAGTTCCTCAAGCAATTTGAGAAGGTGTACTTGCAACTATAGGTGTGCCCATACCCCTCAAGGGTGGCAGCTTATTAGTAGAAGCACCTACTATGAGCATTGCAACCATGACTTATCTGGAAATGTGCATCCGATTCAGCAAAGAGAAGTTCAAATTGAGAGTGAAGAGCGGATGCCATCTCATGTAGAACAAGCAAGGGAGATGAATACGTCTTCTAGGGTGATGGAACGAAGAAGGGTTTTTTGTAGTTGTCTCGCATATTGTCAGGGTGGACGACATGTGGCTCCGTCAACTTATGTTTTACACCAACAATTGAGGCATAGATACAAAGGCTTGGGTACGCACTTGGGGTTCCTCGAACAAGGTGATACAAATGAAAATGTATCACAAGATCTTCATGATGAGACTAATGAAAATGAATTGCATGACCTCAATGATGAGCCGATTGACCCCCCTATAGCCTTTGCTAGTGTTGATGAATTGCAAGGACCCTCGCTGTGCAATCAAATACTAGAGAAGATAATTGAGTTCCAAGCTTTATGGGATGAGCATCAAATACCAATCAAGGCCCAAGATAAAATGCTTGAGCTCTTGTTTGGAGACATGGGTGGAAGAAGAGTAGGTAGAAGTGGAAAATGCAAGAAACCAAGCTTGAGTAAACTCTTGGTACAACTACCAAAATCATGGGATGGCACCCTTGATGGAATAAGAGTTCCTGCTTGTTGGGAGCAACTAAACTCTATGTTCAATGGACTTGGTATGATTCAATCTCAACGCTACAGACTATGTATCGGTCCAGATGATAATCGACATGATATTGAGCTTCTTTAACCTAGTGAAGAGGATGTGTATGCTGGAAATGCAATACTATGTTCTTGTCACGAGAATGCAAGGAAGAGAATCTTTAAACGTGATTGTTCTACATGTTGTGAGAAGTGTAAAAAATGTAATAAGCCAAGGAAGGATTTGCTAGCATTTGACTACTTGCCTATCGGTAAGCAACTAGAGCTCCTAGTCAAGAGTAAAACAAATTGTCATGATTTACTAAATATGTGGCGTAGAAAGGAAAGGTGGTTGGGAGAGGAAATAAATGCACAACCAGATAGTATATGTGAATTTTGGGACGGATCAAAATGTCGTGAGGTGCAAGACTTTTGGAATCCGAATGCTGAATATGAGCTGCCAATGGTTTGTGGAAACCCCAAATGCAACAAAGTGTATACCACATATCCAACATCATGTTTCTCAGAGGTTTTAAAAAGAGGATGGAATGAAGGGACACAAGAGTACGAGCTTGTATGTAAGCAGTGCCGCTTTTCCAACAAGTGCAAAAAGAAATCATGCAAGGTATACATTTCTTTATAAAACGAATATAACTTCTTCTCTTTGGTTTATAACTGTGCTCTCTTTGTCATATGTATTAAAAGATATTATATTAACAAGTATTTTAATCACAGGGTGATCCTCAAAACTTTGCACTTCTTCTCCATTGGGATGGTTTTCAAGCTTCTCGAACCACCCAAAAGGATTGTGGTGCTGTTGAAATTATGGTTTTAAATGGTGGAAAGAGCTCCATAATTGGAGTTCTACCAGTATTGTTTATACCATTTAGTTGCAAGAAAATAATTCGAAACTCAAGTGATACCTTTAGCACATTCTTGCGGCCTCTTATTGATGAACTAGAACAACTTACATGACTTGGGTATTTTGTTGATTGATATTGCACATAGTTTCTATAATTATAGCCGTGACAATGGTTGGTCAAAGGAAACTATGAAAACAGTATGTGCTTTACTCCTTGCTTGGAGAGTAAAAAAAGAAGAGTCATTGGGAGCAAATTCTTCACCATTAGAGCATGTTGCAGGTTCGTATACCATCTTACTAGATGTAAACTTGTTGAACATTTGATGACTAGTGTTCCTTTTGTATCTTGGTGTAGTCTAACCAAATTCTCTTATGTTTACAGGCAATGCGGAAATATTAGATGATGTTTATAGACATGGGATGCATGATGTATTTTGGTGCTATCTATTTGAACGCCTGGTTTCATCTTATGTGGGTGTCAATACCAATAATCGAAATAATGAAGTAACATATGCTCACTTCTATATGAGAACCCATTTTACTAAGGTTTTTAGTACCATGCAAGAAGAAATGGATGGTCTCATGCCACATGAAAGGTTGTTAATGGAGGTACATGGATCTATTTATCTCCTTGATGGTTATGAAACAACCAATCAAGAAAGTCCATCATGTCATTCAATACATGAGTTTGGATTTTTAGAGGTTTCTTCAATCATGAAAGCTAAGGATTTTTGGAGAGTTCTTGTCATGCATAATGGAAATCTTCCTTGCTGCAAAATGATGAAACTAAAAGGCATTCCAATAACAAGGAAGAGAAGAGTACATCGATTGCTCTCTCAAGAAGAACAAAAGTATCTTGAACAACTTTGGTGTACTGAAGTGGGTTTTCTTCAAGGACGTCATGTCACAATATATCAAAAGGTCTTTTATAATGGTGATATTTATAAGGTTGGAGATGATGTAGTGGTAAGAGTGGATGGAAACGATGCAACGGAAAGTGTAGGTCATTGGAAGGCACACATTAGGGAGTTCTTCTCTATACAATGGGATGGAGAGTATATGGTTTTTTTTAGTGCAGAGTACTATAAGCCATGCATTACAATGATAAATGACAAGGAGCATTTGTTGATAGACCCAGTAACAGGAATGAGTGTATTACAAGCTCAACGTCTTCCATACTATTGGGATTGTATAAGATCCATAAGTTCTTTGTTGCATAAGTTTATGCCTTTGCCTATTAGTAGTAAACTTATTGCATATGAAACAAAAGACTTGGCTCAAAGAACGCGGCTATTGAAAATAGGTGAAGCTGGTTGTGTGCCTCCTTGGTTGGAACATGATGATGTTGTGCTAGCACGCATTGATGTTAGTGATTTGAATAGTCAATTCCTACATGCTGTGATAAGAGCAGTTGATTATGAAAGGAAGCAAATCATGCTAGCATGGCTGAAACAAGATCACACGCATGAGAACACATGGAAGGTTGATAATGAAGAGAGCTTTTGGAGGGACTGGAACTGTTGCATCATAATAGTACCAGGATGGGCGGTTATCAGTAAGAGGAGAGTAGTGTCATCTAATGGTGAAACTTCTTATTTACCTATGGTTTGGATATCATAATAATACCATGATATCATTGGGTATGCATGATGCATTTTCATGCAAGCGAGAACAAGTAAGAATAATTATTCTTTTTCGTTTATTACTTATAATGCTCTTTTCTTAAATAGAAGAAATATTCTTATTGTAAAAACAAATACTAGCTATTTTTTTAAATTTTTTTGCTAAGCCTTATGGTTTTATTGAATTGTTGTTCAGGCTAGAGTTTATTATGTCTTCTCCCGATGTACCGAATTTGGAATCCTTATTGGAAACTATCTCTCAACTACAAAAGACAATAGAGCAGCTAAAGGGAAATAATACTAGCTCTTCAAAAAGATTGCATGTGGTAAGCTCCATGAGTAAAGAGATGTCCAAAATGCCTCAACGATGCACAATGCAAACAAATAGTGGTGATGTATCTTTGCTAGAGATTCCTACTTATGATCAAATTTTTCGACCCCCAAAGTTGGCAGATCGTGAGTGTGGCATGCTCTATGGAAGGGATTTTTTACTACGCCATTGCAGGGATAACCAAAATGTGACTTACTGTAAAAACCATCGTACAGTGCAGTTGTGGGTCAAAAATAATGAGATTATTATGGATTTACGGCATAATAAAGATGAACAACAAAAAATCAAGGATTTTATTCAAGATAACTATGATCAAATTTTGCCACTTAAGTTTCCCGGAGCTACATACTTTTGGAAGCAAGAAGATGTTTATATGTACTATGTTCGAACAATGCAAGCAAGCCGAAAGTACCAAAAAAGAAAAAGCATCACCTCTTCTGTGGGCTCTTCAGTGGGATCTTCTATGGTAATATCTTTCTTCATAATGCAAATTGTCTATTATGTTCTTCTTTTATATTTAAATAAATTCACTATATTATAATTATTGCAGGAAACAATTGGTGCATTATTTGAGAAAGAAGAACAAGTTTTGCAGGGATATGTAAGTTTGATGATTTATTTTCAAATTTGTATTTCCCTTCTATACGTTTAAGTCATTATACATGTGTTAATTCTTGAGCATTTTATTATAATGATGATAGGAGGAAGAACAACTTATAGTAGCTGCATCTATAGAGGATCATGCTCCATGTCAATATGACTTGGAACACGGTAGTGAAATGTTGGTTCAGGTTTGTATCACATATTTCATATACATTGTAATTTATACTTATTTTCTTGTGAATTTGTTTATAAGAATTATGTAATCTTTGTTAGGTAGGAGAAGGTGTTTATTGCCCAGAAATGCCACAAGAGTTAGCAACGACTGAAGATCAAAGATCATCATTTTTCAGCATCTAAATCTTTCATGGAGTTATTGCAAGAGACAGAATAGGTTGGAAAATTGATTATCGTTGCCATTTTATATTATATCAGTTGAGTTTAATATGGATATCTAATTAGTATTTTTTAATGATTTAGGTTGAGGATTTGAATCAAACTTGCGTTCATGAGACTTCGCTAAATCCTGAGGATATGTCAATTGCAAGAAAGAGCAAGCGCACACCAAAGGTATACATTATACCTCTTTATAACGGGTTTAATGTTAATTCTTATGCATCGTTTTTTTTTCGTTTGTCTCACATGGGAATCTAGAACTTAATATTTATTCTTCTTTAAAGTGGAGTGAGAAGATGAAAAAAAACATGCAAAAAATGAAGGCAAGTAAAGCTGCTAAAAAGCAACAAAGACTGAAGGTATTTATTGTTTTAGTTTTTCTACTTTAAATCATATATCTTACATGTAAAATCATGCATACATATTTGGTAGTTGGTTTCCATTTTACGTTATATAAAAGATTACTCTTTACTACTTGTTTTCCTTTCATAGGAGCTTAATGCCATCCATGTCGAGAAGGACCTCGATTTTTGTGTTGATATGTCTTCTCAAGTAAGCTCTTTTTTTAAATATGATGCATTCTTCTTTTTATAAATTAGTAAACAAGGATTATAATATATTTTTATTGCTTCTTTCAGGTTGATGAATTTTGTGAAGAGGATCAAGAGACAATTCTCTTGAAGTTTTTAGAGATACATACTATTAACGAAATGTATGCGTCTCTAAAGACTAACTACAACATTATCAAAAGAGACCCTACTTTCCATGGACACAAAACTGAGCATAGCTTGCCTGCAATGAGGAAAGCTATAGTGGATTGGCTAGTTTTAGAAAAAAAAGTTATTGTAAAGAAGCATGAAGACCACATTTTGAGTCTTGATGATGTACATGTATCGGAATGACATGTGTGCATTTAGAACAATTGGATGAACTCTATTTTTGGATGAACAGTTGGATGCATTTTGAACAATTGGATGAATAATTCAGTAGTAATGATGTACATGTATCGGAATGATACATGTGCATTTTGAACAATTGGATGAACTCTATTTTTGTTTCTTGATGTCCAATAAGTATTATTGCAAGTATTCATGTTGTTTAATATTTTTATAAAGTTTCTTAGTAACTGGTTGTTTCTTTCTTTCTTTGAAGATGAGTTTGCATTCTACATCTTGATTATGCAGTTATCTTTAATTCATTCTAAATGTCACTTTATATTTTTTAATACGATGTATATGGAAATTTAATTGTGTGAGTAAAAATTGATTTTGTAATATATAAAATTTATCAATCTCAGCTTTTACTACATAGATAGAGTTACTATAGTGAATCTATTATATAGTAACATTCTAAAGTAAATTTGCTAGTCTATATGAAAAATGCTCGGTTTTACTATATTGCTAAATTTACTAGAATTAGTCTTACTAGTAAACTTAGGATATAGATTTGCTATATAGTAAAAACTTAACTATATAGTAAATTCTTGTCTATATGGAAAATGCTTGGTTTTACTATATTGCTAAATTTACTAGAATTAGTCTTACTAGTAAACTTATAATATAGATTCGCTATATAGTAAAATCTTATCTACATAGATACTCCTTGGTTTTCCTATATACAAATTTACTAGATATAGTATATCTAGCAAATTAATGTTAATCATTTGCTATATAATAAATTACTTACTATATAGACAATCTAGTAAATGTTCAGAATTTACTATTCCGGAATTTTGCTAGATACGTTCATTTGTATCTAGCAAAATACCTTTTTTTTACTATATAGACAAAGGTTTAGAGTTCCTTGTGCACTTGGAATCCTCCTTCCGCAACAGGCGAGCATAGACTTGACGATTGCCGACGTACGAGACGCAGACTCCGGAACATGCAGAGTTCGGGTTCGCTGTGAGCTACAACGCAAGTAGCGCTCTGAGCTATCTCAACTTTCTCGTGAACGTCTGCGTTTATGAATACGCCTGTGGAGGTGAAGACTACGATATTGATAACGGCAAGAATGTTCCGTTTGTAATCGTGCCACTTACATGAATGTATCGTCGGATCATGCGGCGTTCTAGATCAATATTTTAGTCGACAATATTGACACTAGATTTGTTTCTTTTCTTATCTTATCTTATCTTTACTTCGCTAGCACTAGAGCGTTTCGTAACAGTCTGAAATCCTATGAAGCCAGGTGGTGCATTCTAAAGCATCGGATATGAGATCCTTCCTTGTCTAAAATTAGTTTTCCTTAGATGCAACAAATAGCAAGACACAATGAGGAGCACATATTATTGGCCTTTTGGGACTACGAGATCAATGAGGACGTTGAGAGTTCACCTTAAGCGCGGTGTCGCAGTCGGATTCATGGGGATAGGCCGATCCGAAGTCACAGTGAAAGGGAAAGCCATGGATGGACGTGAGGCAAGGCAGAGTGCAATATGGAACGAGAAGAAGAAGACCGTCGACGAGGGCCCCGCCATGGCTAGGCAAGCGATGAGTCGCTCTACTAGAACACTACAAGAGAAGAATGCGTTCTTTTCAAGAGTTGGAGCCAGAAGACGAAAGCTTTCTTAGCTCATTGCTCTCAATGCTCCAAGATGAGAAAGCCAAGCGTAAAGACGGTCATCCATAAGGTCAATCGTCCAAGCTCGACGGTGCGCTTCCAAAACCCACAACACTTTTTTATACTTGTTTTGGATTGCTAGTGTGCCAATGCTCCAAGATGAGAAATAAAATTTTAAAGTACCAACCTTTGGAAGGTCCATTCCATCACACTCATGACAACTAGCTCATGACATCCGGACTTTGGCAATGTCAAACATTCAAAAAAAATTTTGCACAAAATTTTTTTTTTTTCAAAAATACCCTTTTCTAATCCTATGAACCTTGAAACCCCTTTGTCATAGACCCTACTTTTGTCCTATGAACCTTGAAACCCGTTTGTCATAGTCAATGCATTATGAGACCTGAATGGATGAAAAGCATATAAGCAAGGTTAAAAGCATTGTGTTAATGAAATAAGAGAGGTTAAAGGCATTGTGTTAATGAATGTCAAGATTACGAGATGTTCATGAAAAAAAAGCATTGTGTTAATGAATGTCGAGATTACGAGATGTTAACTTGCATGGTAATTCAATAGACTATTGAATTTTAGGTCGCATCCCATGCATGATTAAGTGGCCCCATTTTGATAAAGTCCAAGTATTTTGGAGCTCATTATTATTATTCCTAGTTACATGGAAACTCATCTAGCCACATACCTTTCATCCATGCTAACAAGGCATATAGTAGATGCTCCATTGTGTTAGGAATTGAAAAGATGCTATGTGCCATTTCACATGTCATAAAGAGTCCTAAACCATGGAGATGGGTGGTTAAGCATGCATGCATCATAGATACAAGTATGTGAGAATTGAAAAGGAAAATAGTACCTTTTATTAATAAAGGACCACTTAGTTACAATAGCCGTAGCTATAGACACTAGGTTGCTCTTGCCTCTACTTAGTACTAAGGATCCACCCTGACCTATAGCAGCAAACTCCAGGATGACTCCATAGTCGCCTCCTCCAAAGCTCCAACAGAGCCTAAGCTCCACCGGTCAACCAGCCTCATCCAACACGGGCGCAAACAAGCAGTGCACTGGGCCCCTCTCAGGCTCCTCCAACACATGCACCTTCTACACACAAGGCAAGCAAGCCTCCATCAATGAGCCCCTAACGAACACCATACTCTACAACGCCAGTGCCTAGCAAACGTGTTAGTAATGATCGGCCATAACGATAAGCCTCCAATAGCAGCTCCCATCATCACTCCATGCTGCAACCCACCATCCACTTTGTAGCTCCCATCACCTCTCATCAGCATAGACAAAGCCTCCAATGAAGCAGCCAACAACTCTACACAGAGCGCTTCAAGCAAACGGGCCTCACAGCTTCAAAGAACTCCAAGCAAGGCCAACTACTCATCAACGAATCGTCTGTGCATCTCTAGCAAGGGTGAACTCCATGCCATAGTAGCACGACGGCACCTGGAAGAAAGAGCTCTTGCAAAAGACTCTCTCTGCAGCGCCCGATGTCCAATTCGGAGAAGAACGACCTTCTGCATCACCATCTTCTTCCAAGGTCTAAAAAAGAAAGCCATGTGGCAAGATAAGACTTAATTGTGGTTAAGTTAATCCAACCACACTGAACCTTGGTTAGTTTGGTGTGGTCATTGAGTGTAATCAACTTAATCTGGGTAGGATTAACCCTGGTCAATAAGTGGATAGGGTTAGTTAAGCCAACCCTGGTCAGGTCAATCCAATATGCCATGGTTAGGTTTAGGGTTAGGTAAAAATGCCATGTCATCATAGTGCCACAAAAGCACAAAGTTGTCTACTAAGCACAGCCCTGCAAGCTACATATGAACAGATTGTGCCACATCATCGATTGCCTCCTCTTCTTCACAAAAACTTCGACAAGCCATAACTTCCAATCCAGGATGAATTTGCACATGCTCCAAAAAGGAAAAGTGATCATCTTTTTGAGCTCTATGCATTAGTCAAAACCACTGTACACAATTAGACACTTCCATTGAAGCAAAATGAAGCTCATGGAAAGACATTTGCAACAAATGCTAAAGCAACGCATGAATGCAAAAAGCATGCCAGAAGCACAAGTGCATGAGATGACCATAGCACAGAACATGGCATCCACACATAAAGCATTAAAAGAATAGGAAGAACAAAGAATCATGCATCAAGCTACATCAAGCAAAGAAGTGAATGCCATCGACATCAAGCATTGAGAAGCAACAACTTTGCCACCTTCAGCCCACATGTTTGTAAATCAAGCCTGACCATAGCTCTGAAAGCACCCAGGGGAGGTACATGTTAAAACCACACTTGACCACCTTAAGTAGCAATGTATGTACTAAGGGGAGGTGATGGATTTGTAACTCACATTTGAGCACCTTGCAGTAGCCAAAGGATCATGGCACCAAGGGGAGATGTACCTCAAGTCAATTAGGTTCCAAGATAGATTAGCTTGGACTCATAAACAGAATCTTGAGTGTATGTGCATTTCTTCTTCTCAACAATACATGATAGGCCTCTTATATAGAGAGTGCCCTTAGAATAGTCAATACTTGTGGGATCCTCTGATCCACATCTCTCCTTGTGGATATCCTTTATTAATATCTCCAAATCATGTACTCCACATCCTAGGGTGGTTACTTTAATTTTTTCCTATACCATACCTTAGCCTTTAATCTATGTATTCATGGCACTCTCTTCACTATGTTTCCACATAGGTTCCGTCCACCTTAGAGCGCTCCATAGATCTTGAGGCACGCATGTTTTCTCATGGAATTCGGTAAACTTTGTCTCCAGGTTGTAGTACACTTGAACATGAGACAAAAAATTATTGAATAACGATTTGGAAAGAGATCATTAAAGCATTACAAGTGCTATGTTGCATGTGAAGCATGCATCCTAAAGACTATAGGATATAGCAATTTATTCAAAAACATCAAAATTTTGTTCTATACATACATGCAACCAAGTAATCATTCAAAAGTACACTATAAAAGATTCTCCTCAACCCAAGGACTCACCTAAATGAGAATATTAGACATGGGTTAACGGGCCTCCAATGTTGTGCTAAAGTGATGCATACCCATTTGAGGGCACGCTCCATAACTTTTTTTTGATTTGTTGGAAACCAAAATGAATTGATAATTTGGAATCCAAACTAGTAGGACTACTGCATGGTAGTCTTAAAACATTGATAGTTGTGGGTATTGGTATCTAGATTCACCCTAAAATGGAAGAAGTTGAAAAACTGTAATTTGTGCATGTGCAAAGATCTTTTAATAAATCCAACACTGTTTACAATTTTGAATTGTTTCTTTTTCTATGCACTTGCTTGCTATATGGCTCATAAGCATGTCAAAGGTCACTGCATTTCATAGTACATAGCATGAAACCCGATAGCATGCCCTTTGGTTTATTTGTGTTTTAAAGTATTTGAGGCCACATCACACTTGTTTGGATATCCAATTCTGCTGACGTGTATCGTCGTAGGTGGAAAAGCCAACACCTAAAAATTTCGTTACTCCCACGAATTTCGAATTTTCACACCTCCTGCCCATCAAATCTTAGAAGATTAAGTACCTCCAACATACCCTCGCCCTGCAAATGCCCTGCAACTACATGTACCTCAACGTGACCTTACGCAAAATCTAGTTTACCATTGTCTTCTTTCGGGTAAGTTGTCTTCTATTCTTTGCTTGCCTCACCAGCTAGGTTCTCTAGTTCTATTCTGGATTGATCATGGCCATGACATCAATGGCAACATGCAGCTCGCCATGGATAGATTGTGAGTCAAGGAAATCGATGGCATGGTATTGAAACAGCAATGGAAGACACCTTTGCAACATCTATGAAGGGAGAAACAATGAGAAGAAAGAAGACTCCTTACAAAGCAGTAGTAGGAAGCGATTGCAGATGCACGCATTTGATCCTTACCATCAGAGTGAAGAAGACGCGAGCTATGGTGTCACAATTAGTGGGAGCATTCGAGGCAATAACATCATGCCATGCAGGTGATTACCCTTCTCGAGTCTTCACAAGCTTTAGCCTGCACCCTAAAGTTCATAGAGTAACAACCCTACCAACACCTCGGGCGATGCACGCCCAAGAGGCAATGCGGAGGAGATTGGAAAATGTCAATGTTGAAGGATCTGATAAAAAGAGATGGCTATTGTCATATAAGAGCACTCAGCCAAGGGAGCTTATAGGTCACGTGGTTCAATCCATCCCAAAATATGTGCTTCACAATTTCACAGCCAACTGGCAAGATAAGCAGTTCATGACGTGCCTTGCTAATTTTCCCCATAACACTATTGTCTCTGTCATAGATTTTGCTAAAAATTATTCATTTCAAGAACAAGATGAGATACAAAGTGCTCACTGGTACAAGTAGATAACAATTCTTGTGCATATAATGTACAGTCATTTGCTTGATTCTTCCATGGTTGATGCCAGATGCCAATCTGCTTGCTAACTTAGAGGAGTCCAGGTCAATGCAATGCACATACCATTTCTACATTTCAGATGATAGTGAGCTTGACACCTTATTTGTGCAGCATGCTTTTCTACTGCATTGGGAATGGCTGAAAAACAAAAATCCCTATGCAGAAAATATAAGACAACATTGGGTGTGGTCAGATGGTGCTACCTCTTAGATGGTGTTGGTGCTGTCTCTAAATTTAAATTAGCTCGTGGATTCTACTTTGACTCAAGGTTCAAATCCCTAACTGGTCTAGACATGATGTGGAATTTATTTGGGTCTAGCCATGGCAAGGGTAAACATGATGGATGTGGTGCTATTATTAAGCAAGTTTTATTTAAACACCAATTAACATGCCCTCAAGAAAAACTCAATGATGCCCATGATGCTATAACATGGCTTACAGCCAACCGCATGCATTCAACTACAGTAAACAAAGCCTTAAGAATAGTGTAGTGTCCAAAGTGTTCCATGAAGTGGAAGTAGATGAAGTGCAAAGGAGAAGCCATCACGATAGTGAGAAAACTAAAGGAGTTCATGGTCTACACAAGACATGGGGCTTTTCAAACAACCAACTGATTAAAACAAGAAAGCTTTCTTGTTTCTGCAATGCATGCAAGTGGGTCTTAGAATTGTTCATGTGATGCTAAAAAGCTCCTCTCTCTCCACCTATCTATCCTTGATCGACATCAACTGAGTCATTGCATCTTAAGGGATCGTGACGATTATAAGAACATTGCAACTGTAAAGACATGGAAGCGAGTTCAAGTTTTTTGTCTATGCTCAGATGGAGTGACAAACAATGCAGAGACATATGACTCGCCACTATTTGGGGAGAGCTTCAATGACCTCACTAACTGTCTAGAAGAGGGAAATAACTTTGCAGTTGTCGCTACATCTGGGGAGAACGAAGAAGATGACCCATACTTTTTGTTACAGTGCACAAAACCTAAGCACAAGGTTGAGGAAGCATTTAAGGATAATTGGGGAACAACCTATGAGAAGCGGGGTGTAGTAGTTGGAGTTTTTTGGTACAAAAAAACACCAAAGAGAGGCCGCAATTATGAACTGCTACATAAGAGTCCACAAACATTTGTATATTCTCATCTAGTAAGAGCTATTAAGTTCTAGATGCAACCTATGCCACAATACAAACATTTGTATATTCTCATCTAGTAAGAGCTATTAAGTTCTAAAAGGCAACAGTGTCTTCAAATTGGATTTAGACATGCATGAGTACATCTTGGGGTGTCTTGGAGCAGTGGATGTGAGGACGAATAAGATAGTACTAAGAAAATATAGTCTCATTGCAAGGAAACAATATTCCACTTATCCTAGAAAATGGAAAATGTATTTGAGACTATGCTTCTTTTAGTAAATCCCAAACTAACCACCACACTTGTTTTTGTAAATCCAAACGATAAATCCCATGCTTTTTAGTATATCCCAAACAACCATCGTGCTGGTTTTATTAAGTTATTTTTGTAAATCCCATGCTTGGTTTTAGCATATCCCAACAACCACCGCGTTGGTTTTATTAAATCCCATAATGAATCCACACATCCACAAATCCATTCATCTTGTAATAATAGAAGCAATCCATCGTGCTGGTGGATGTTAATATCCTAGTGTAACCAACCACCGTGCTGGCAATCACTTATCCTACACTACTACCTTGCACTGCTTCCCTGCTATCCTAAAATTTGTTGCACATTTCTATACTAAAATAGTTCCCTTAGACTAGTTATCTTTAACTGTCAGATTTCAACAACTAGGCTACTTAAAACATTTAAGTACTAACATGGAAGTAGGTATTACGAGCACCATAGATCATGGATGATGGTAGGCCGAGAAAGTCCACAAGTCCAAGAAATGTCTACAAGATTTTTGCTTTTCAAAATACAATGACATTTTGTGCCTCGAGGAAATTCCAAACTCCCAACTATCTTATGAACCTCTCTATAGCAAGCATCTCCCAGCTCTTTAGGCCAACCTGATGTACTATCGCAAACCTATGATCACACCACTGCTTGCTTGTCTCTACCAACTTGTACGCCCATAGTAACTCCTTCTTTTGCTTGGGTTCCTCTTCATCTTGGTATTTGTGCTCTATACAACTTTGCACCTCCATCATGTCCTTCCAAAAGAAACCTACATCGTGAGCTTGAGAGTCTTGGCCACCTCCAAGTAATACACCAATCACCGAAGCATGTCCTCCTTGTAGCTATTTTCCTCCTTCTTCTCCGGGTCTATTTCTATGAGATCATCCAACATTATTTTCACCTAAAATAAAACCATTCCAAAGTCCTTTGGGTATGCCATAGATTTGTAGTAGGTGGATCAGTGTACAAAGTTTTGGGGCTAGATTTCATAATGGGCTCTTAGTTGTGTCTGCACTGCACTTAAATAGGAAAAGAGTTCATTGAGCTTGACCTTCTCGTTCTTTAGTCTCACACTAGTTGTCTAATTGAAATCTTTCGTCTCACATTAGTTGACTAATCAAAATTTTTTAGTCTCACATTAGTTGTCTAATCAAAATCTTTCGTCTCACATTATGGTCCTTGGTGTGTCAAAGGACACTACCTAGTCACATAGCTGAGAAAACATTAACTTTGGAGAATAACAATTCAATAGATTACACACAGATTACAATGATTACATCTCAAAGACTCCTTTCCTTTAGATTACATCTCAAGGACTCCTTTCCTTTAGGGGACTGGTTCCACATTGCTTTGAGCAAGTCACCTTTTTGACCCCAAAGCAAAAAATGTGCATAGGTTGGTATCATGCAAACCATCAGATCATCCTGCCATCTATGATGGGGGTATGGCAGACCATGCATTTTGGACCCTACTGCATAGCAGGATAGGCATTTGATTTAACTATTGTGGTCGTCAATACCACAGTCTTACTCTATACATGATGAAGTTGCTTCTTGATTCCTTCCTCCCTCATCCTAAGGTGCGGATGTTCTCCTCCACTCTTTGTTCACTCTATGCAACAGCTTCATCTAAATCCCTTAGCATTTGTTGAAGCTGCTTAAATTGCTCAAAAACATCAAAATGGGCCATTTCCAAGACTTCCACTCTAGTTTGGAAATCTCTCAGGACGACGGACTACTTTTCAAAACTGTCAAAATCCATGGCAAGATCGTGCACAACCCAATCATAATCTTGTTTGCAGGGTCTTGTAGCTTACTCTTTGAACTTCCAATGGTGTTTTGAAAAAACAATCCCGACTGCTGGCTGCTATAACTTGCTCTACCGTGGTTGCTCTCTACATCCTTCCTGGCTTGAAGCTACCTCGTTGTCTTCTCCACCTCGGCTACTCTTTGCCCCATCCTTCCTAGCCTTGAAGCTCTCTCACAATTCCTGCATCACCTTTCTTGTTTCTGCATTCTCCCTTTTCAACTCCTCCATCATCTGATCTTTTTCAATGTTCAATGTGTTCTGCATGTTACAGAGTTGTTTGTAAAGACCCTCCTTTTCAGCTCTTTGATCTCCAAGCTCCTTTCGCATCATTGCTAGCTCCTTGTCCATGATGTCCCCATCACTTCTCACTTATTCAAGCCTATCTTGGAGCTCCTTGATGTGCTTCTCTGCTTCTTCTCTTCTATGTCTTTCCATGTCAACCATTTTTGCAGTGGCCTCAACTTGCTCTTGTGCCTGCAAGACCCTTGCTTGTGCCTCCTCTACCTTGGCTTATGCACCTTACCCGAGAATTTTCTCAAGTTGCACTGCCTTTGTCGCATCGGTGCTTTCTCTTATAGAAAAGGCAACTTCTGAGAAATCTTCTTATCGTATTGCTCAAAAATCCCTTTGAGGGTAGATGCCATCATGTGCATTACAACTCCGGTGAACTGAGATGACGATTGGGATTTGCCATCCACACAATTATTTAGGTTGGTTATCATGCTCTTGGAGAGTGCCCTTGAGAAATATGCATCACGTCCTTTCAGTTGCTTGACTGCTGCTTGAACCTATCAGAACTTCACACTTCCTCTTGTATCAAGAAAGAAGTGAATGGTCTTCTTTAGCACATCTTGGAGATCTGTCAGCAAGCTAGAAATCTTAACTCCAACATCTTTACTAATATGAGCATTGGGGTATACAACTAGAATATCCTATCTCTTCCACTGCTTCTCGAAGAAGTGTGCTTACAAATTGCCTCCAGGAATGCCTAGCGCTTTCAGTGATGGTAATCTTCTGACCTGGACAGACTAATTGCCCCTCTTTCATGTTCACCTCCTGTACCAACCTGGTAAAGTTTTTGAGAGCATCCAAATTGTGCTTTTGAAGAACGAGAGAGGAGCTCCTATATGTCATGATTTCAAGATCAGGGGAGGAGAGGCTCTCACACTATGCTATAGAGGGGGAGGAAAGATTGTGTGAGGAGCTCCTAGACTCTGCAGGGTCCATTACAAGAGGAGATAGAAGTTGCGAGAAGAGTGTAGATAGAAATGGTCAAGAGAGATAGAAGATGACACAATGAAGGAAATTAAATAGTGGAGGCTTGAGTTTGCAGCTCGAGTGCAAGGGAGAAAGAAAGAAATGATCGAGAGGGATAGAAGATGAAACAGTTAAGGGAATGGAATGCAATGCAGAGCTGCTATGTGTCAAGCTCTGCAGAATAAATAGATTACGTCTCATTATTACACCAGTGCGGCATCATGACATCGAGAAAATTTACGACGAGAGCACAAGTCCACATAAAATTCAAATATTCACCCAATAGCACATCGCATCGCGGCCACAAAATGGCTGCAAAAATAGTTCCATGATTGGCTACACCCAAGCAAACATTGCAATGAACATAGAAGGAATATTGCCTTAGTCTCTGCATCAAAATTCAACTTCTAAGCCTAAAGCTAGCTGAAAATAATATTAAATTCATTCAAGTGAGAAGCAATGGAGACCCCTTCCTTCATTTGAAGCTCAAACAACCTCTTCATGAGGTAAACTTTATTAGAGGTAGTTTCCTACTCATAAGTGGCACATAATTTCTTCCACAAATTTTCCATAGTTTGCTCATTTACTAATGTGAAATAAACTGACTCTACAAGATAAAGTCTAATAGTAGACTTTGCTAATGCATGCAACTCATTCCAATCATCCTCAGACATAGCTGCAAGTTTAGCTGCAATCCCTTCCAAGGGTTAATTTTCTTCTTTTGAATAAGAACATCCCTTATCCGTTCTTTCCACAGAGAAAAATTTGTCCAATCAAACAATTTAATGCTGAAAAACTCCTTTTCAGACATGGAAGAGAATGCCATGATGCAAATAAACAAAATCCCGAATGCTAGTGCTTGCAATAAAGAATCACACCAAATATGAGGCGCACCCAAATATGTATACCACCACAATGGAGGGTAATGTCACCAAAAACTCAAAGCACAAAGCATCAAAATGAAACTAACTTGTTTGCATATACTATGCATCCATATGAGCAAATCTAGCCCAAAATAAAATGG
Organism: Dipteris shenzhenensis; assembly: GCF_047967505.1. NCBI lineage: Eukaryota > Viridiplantae > Streptophyta > Polypodiopsida > Gleicheniales > Dipteridaceae > Dipteris > Dipteris shenzhenensis. Next base: position 8,423,002 of record NC_141603.1, on the reverse strand, counting down.
CAACCTACAATGACAAAACAATGGCAAACCCAATGCCAATAGGAGCTAAATGCCTCAAGCATAAACACCAGCCATGGGTATAAGCATCATCAATGTCTCATCCAAGAAAGCATAGCAAAATCGGTGCATCAATTGCAATGTGTTGAAGCTATCCTTTAGCATAAAATAGCATCTACGTGCTAAACGTCCATCAATAAAGCATCCCACAAGGCAATCTGGGCTTATCAGTGCATCCAACAAGGACTGCAATGCATCCTAATGGCCAATAAAGCATCCATTATAACCTAATGCAAAACACGAATGAGCGCACATGAGGCAAACTGCAACTAGAGTGATCTGCATAAGGTATGTACCAAAAATCACGACCCCCCACAATGACCACTACTAAAAATAAGACCTCAAATTCCTCAAAACATGGGTGTCATTGCCTCAGCAAGACAATCTGCAAATATCTCTCTTCTACTAGAACTCCAAAATCCCAATCAATGAATGGAAAACGGGTAGTCAACCCTTGCAATTGACCTGTAATCAAAAAATCCAAGGTTTGAACCTTTGAATGGATTTTTGACATAGAAACATACATTTTGACATCTTTTGAAGAGACTAAACTTCTTCAAATATCCACAAAATTGCACAAGAGCTAACAAGTAAGGGTTTTTGGGCCTTCAGAATGCAATAGAATAAACGGTTTTGGAAATTGTGGTCCCAATCATCAGGTCCAACATATGGATTGAAAAACATTTTTGCAAATTGATTTATTTGTAAACTCCACTGGAGTGCAAATGATGAGTAATACAAAAGTTTTAGGACCTCCAAAGTCTACTAGAATTGACATATCTTTAAATGGTTGCTTCAAACTTGAGTTCCAAGTCACTGGCAAAAAAACGTTGAAGCAGAGACAGTGAGTCAGAAATCCAATGAAATTGATCCCAAATTCAAGAATGAAGGGGTTTTTGAACTCCCAAAGTGCAATGGATACTAAAAGGAAGCAATGGTTGCCTCTACAGGTCATTCCGGACTCTCAGTCTCATCGTCGAAAGGAACAAGGGAATCATCAAAAAACGTCTTTTTGCTTTAAAACCACTCAAAGCTTGGAAAAACCACTCCATAATTTTCTTGAAACCACTTGCAGGCTTCTACAAGGTTCAATACCACCTGGGTAGATCAAACAAGTACCCATAGGCTTGCTTCATCCTCCCAGAGAGCTGTAGTAGCAAACTCCAAGCTCCAGGCACACATACACGAGTTTAGCTAGATCACCCACAAACATCAGATAGACCACCCGAGCTTTGATACTACTTGAGAGTGCTCTTAATAGAAGTGGAATGGAAGAGGGTGAGAGAGAGGGAGAGCAAAAGAGAGCCATACAAGTTTTGGTGGGTGCAGAACACCCTTCTATGTCATCCATCCATATATATATATATATATATATGTATGTATGTATGTATGTATGTATTTATTTAAGTATTGTACATAACTGAGGTTAAGGCATAGTGGCCTTTAACCCCATAGATATGCGTTCAAGTTACAATCATTATGCCAATGAATCTCAGAATATGTATCTTGCATGTGAGGAAATGCTGAATGTTGACACAGCGTGTCTTGATATAGATTGTGGATCCAAAGGGGAATGCAATTATCAAGTTGATGAAGTAGATCAAGATCCTTGGTACATCAACAGCAGTGCATCATCTCACATGACAAAGCATCAGGAATTGTTAACAAAGATTACACCATTAGAAGGGCCCAAGAAGATTATCTACACTATAGATAATACACCAAATCCAGTTTATGGAAAAGGCATTGTCCCTATGAACAATTTCACTTGTAGAAAAGAATTGGTGAAAGATGTACTCTATGTTTCAAAGCTCAACAAGAACCTCTTGTTAGTTGGGAAAATGATGGAACAAAACTATCGAGTCATCTTTGATGGAGATGAATGCACTATCAGAGATAAATCTAGCGGATATCAACTAGTAGGAAAAGTAGTCAAGGAAGGATGCTTGTTTAGAATGCTAGCTTTAGTACTAGATTTGCATGCCATATCAGCTCAATAGCGACCGATGCCACTTTCCATGATATGGCACAAGAGATATGGACATGTTAATTTCAAAAGCTTAATGTAGTTAAGAAATTAAAATAGCTCCAGTAGCAAAGATGGACTCCATCCAATTTTTGATATCACTAGCCACACTCAATAAATGGAATGTGTACCAGCTAGATGTCAAGAATGCTTTTCTCAATGGTTACCTAGATGAGGAAGTCTACATGTAGCATCCAACAGGGTATGTTGAACTAGGGAAAGAGCATCAGGTTTGCCATCTCAAGAAAAGTCTCTATGGATTAAAGAAAGCACCCCAAAGTTAATATAGTAGAATCGACAAGTATTTTGCTAATCTAGGATACATGACGTCCAATGTAGATCATACTCTCTGCTATAAAGATTAAGGGGAAGACATTACTATTGTACTTTTATATGTAGATGACCTGATTGTGACAGAAAGCAATGAAAACTTCATCAACAAGCTAAAATAAGACTTATTTATAGAGTTTGACATGAAAGATCTTGGTCTTATGCACTATTGTCTTAGTCTTGATTTCTGGAGAGACTCATGCAACACCTTCATGATCTAGCAAAAATATATTGCTAAAGAAGTTTCATATGGTAGATTGTAAGATTGCAGCCACTCCCATGGAGCAGAGTTTGAAATTTTTAAAAGATCCAGAAAAGCCTATAGTAAATGACAAATAGTATCGATAGCTCATTAGATCTCCTATATATCTGACTATCACAAGGCAGGATAGTTGTTATGCAGTAAGTTCAATAGCACAGTTTATGGCAAATTTAAAACAGACTCACTAGAATGCAACCAAGAGAGTCTTAAGGTACATCAAAGGTACAAGACAGTTTGGAATAGAATTCAGAGGAAGTCATCCAAGGTTGCATGGATACTATGACAGTGACTATGCTGGAAATCATGAGATAGAAGATCCACACAAGGACATGCATTTTTTCTTGATCAAGGTGCTATATTATAGTTGTCAAAAGAGTAGCCAATTGTTTCTTTGTCTTTAATGGAAGAAGAATATAGGGCACTCACAATAGGTGCATGTGAGGCTATATGGCTAAGTGGACTATTGTTAGAAATAGATTACTTTGACTCATCAATGCCAACAACAATATACTATGACAATAAATCGGCTTAAGCACTTGTTTTCAGCAACCTAAGTTCTTTGCCTTTATTAGACTGGATTAAAATTCTAAAGTTCTCTTGTAGCAAAAGTTCTCTATTACTTATCAAAACTCTCTCTCTCAATGACTGGATTAAAATTCTAAAGTTCTCTTGTAGCAAAAGTGATGGTGCCCTTGCTACTAGAATTCAAAGAGTTGCCTCTAACCTTGCTGCCATGGATCTCAATGATACTAACACTCTAAATGAGTACCATTCTCTATCATGCTTGGCCTCAAAAATGACATCCTCATTCCCAATGGTGCTTTTCCCCTCCGTATCCCTACTGGTCTATGTTAGCCCCAAGTAGGCTAACTGGTACATGGGGCACCAAGCGTTGACCTTGGTTAGGAGCAAGAAGCGGTGGAGGCAGTCGAGCACCCATTTTACAGTAAGAGGTGCAATTGATCACAGTAAGTCAACATATATGCAAGTAGCGGTTGGCGCACTGAGCACACACTCAAATAGAAGGAGGTTCTTTAGGTAGAAATCAAGTTGTAATAGGCAAGGAAGAGAACAAGAGACCAATGTGCTAAGTTCATTTCCTCTAACTTGAGTTGATAGACTAGGGAGTGTTCATTGCAAGCCGAGGTGGCTTGGTTCTATCAAGTTGATTTTAACTCAATGATAATGAAAAAGCTATTAACTTTCTTTTGTCCAACTCTATTGTTATGCTCTATTGTCTAAGTGTGGAGTGTGTAATAACTCGGTGTTCTCTTGTCATCATACGATTCTCCTCTGTTAGCTAACCCTGACCTCTGAGTGTTTATTTGTTGTCATTTATTCTACACCCAAGTACGTTCACCTTAGGACTAAAAGAGCATGAATCTTCACTGGGAATGGCACCAAGTTGGGTAATAGACCGAGCACTTCTAAGTTAGTCGGGTGAGAGACCAAAGGCGTCAACATTTTGGTAATGTTGCTAGGGATGGATCAAGTAAATTTTGAGTTGACAAGCTATCAGGGTAGGAGATTTAGAGAACCAAGTTGGTAACCTTAGTGCTAGTGGAAAAAAGGAGACAGTTCATGATAACCTATGATGAAGCAAAACAACTGTTGGGAATTGTGGGCTATTATAGGAAATTTATTCAAGTAATTCCATACGAGTGGCATCAACTAGTGGTGTGCTTGAAAATTAGGGTGTCGAATGCGAACTTAGATTACTCTTCGACTACTTTCTAACTTAAGTAACGCAATTGACACACGTTCGGGGAGGCAAAGAAGAAACGTGGAAGAAGGGATTGGTTTGAAGGAGAAAGGAAGATCAGAGAAGCTATCAAAAATGCAAAAATCATGGAAAAGGAGAGCGTAGAGATGGTTGTTGAGGGTGATGAAGACAATAACACCTATTTCATTAATTTTGGAGTCATATGTCTACATTTGGACTAATCCTAAAAATCTTTCCTAAATGGAAAGTTTACTTTATGAAAATGTCATTCAAGAATCAAAAGTTTACTTTCTAGTACTATCATCTCCACATAATAACTTTTTGGCACTATCATCTCCACATAATAAATTTCACAATATCTCTCTTTAATCATTGGGGGAGAAATGGGGTCTCAAAAGGGCCTTTTACTAATTTCAAGTATATTAGGGAGGGATTTTTGAGGTGTACCAATGAGAGTGCTCCAAGGTGTGGGATGATCATATGTTGAGGTTGAGGGTGGGAAGGCCGGGAAAGAGCCCTTGTTGGTTGTTCCCCCTATAGTAGGGACCACCCAAACCATCCACCCCCCTCCCCCCCCCCTTAAGCCATTCTTAACCCTCCTCCCATGTGCACCTTCCCCACATTAAGCCCAAATGGCATTCAAGAGGAGGTGGGCCATCTTGGGCAAGTTTTGATTACCCCTCCCAAATCAAAAGTTTACTTTTTGACACTATCCTTTCTCAATAAAAATTATATTTACTTGCACTAATATTTTGAACTAATAATGCAAGAACTAGGAAAATAATTCGTACCTTACTCTATATTGTAAAAGTCCTAGTATAAATATTTATTTTAAAGAAAATCAATCCTCTTTTAAGAACTAACTTTTTCTTAGCTTATTAATAATTTAAATATACAAAAAACCATAAAAATATTATATATATATATATATAATTTATTTATATTTATATAGTTAAGGTCCATGCATGAGATTAGTTTAACATTAGAGTCTTCTAAAATCTCCAAGACTTAATAACAGTGTTAATAAACACCTTTTAGAGTTTTGGAACTCTAAAATCACCAAGACTTAATAATGGTGCCAATAAAAGCCTTTCAAAGTAAGAGAGCAACATCGGTATAATATCAAAGAACTTTATAAACACCTTGCAATAGTTACAAAGGTTTTTAAAGATGTGTTTGTACTGAGTGAAGCATGCACCTTCAAATGATGCATCTTGATGTAGGGCAAAAGAGAGGGAAAGAAGGAAAAGGGAGGGGAAAGGGGAGAGACATGGAATGGAGGGGGAAAGAGAGGGGGAACCCTCGAGGAAGGAAAGAAGGTAAGGGAAGAGCGAGGGGAGGAGGGAGAGAGAGAGAGAGAGAGAGAGAGAGAGAGAGAGGGAGGGAGAAGGAGGGGGGGAGGTGGAGAGGAGAGGGGAGGAGAGGGGAGAGGGAGAGGGAAGGGAGGGATTGTAGAGTAGCTCTCTCACTGCCGCAACAACTTACTTTTTTTTTTTTGCATAGCCCCTTGCATTGCCACGGGGAGGAAAAGAAGGGAAGGGGAAGAGCGAGGGGAGGGGAGGGGAGGAGAGAGAGAGAGAGAGAGAGAGAGAGAGAGAGAGAGAGAGAGGGGGGGGGGGGGAGGGGGGGAAGGGGGGAGGAAAGGGGAGGAGAGAAAGGAGAAGAGGTCTCTTGCGTAACAAGAATTTTAACACAAAAAAGGAGGAAGGGGGATGGGAGAGGAAAGGGGAGGGAAGAAATGATTTTCAAAAAACAAATTTAATTAGATAAGAGGAGAAGGGAAGGGGTGGGTGATGGGGGGGGAGGGGACCCCTTGCGCTACCATGGCAGCAAAATGAGGGTGGGGAGGCATGGGAGAAAAGTAAGAAAGGGTGGGGAAGAAAGGGAGGGAGAGAGAAGAGGAGAAGGGGAAGAGAGAGGGAGAGGGAGAGAATGGGAAGAGAGAGAGGGAGAGAAGGAGGAGAAAGGAGAGGGAGAGGGAGAGAGAGAGGGAGAGGGGAGAGGGAGAGGGGGAAGGGAGTGCAACGTGAGGGAGAGGGAGTGCAACGTGAGGGAGAGGGAGAGGGGAGAGGAAGGGAGGGGACCACGATGGGGTCGAGAGTAGAAGGAAGGATGTGATTGAAAATGAGTTAGGGGAGAGGTGAGAGTCAATATATAGCCCTCAAGGAATTCAAACTTCCTACTCCTCTTCCCCCCCCCTCCCTCTCTCTCTCTCTCTTCCCCGCCCACCCACCCACCCACTTTTTCCCTTCCCCCCCCTCTCACCCTTCTCCCCTCTCCCCCTTCCCCCCCTCCTCTCCCCCTTCCCCCCCTTCCTCCTCCCCCCCCTTTCCCCCCTCCCCCCCCCTTTTCCCCCTTCCCTCCCCCCCCCCTCGCTTCCCCCCCATCCCCCTTTCCTCCTGCCCCCCCCCTTTCTTCTATTCCCCTCTCCTCCATTCCATTAATTCCCTTTTTTCCTACCCTCCCCAAGGTAATTATTAAGGGTGAATATTTTCCCAAAGGTGAATTTAGGAGCTTCTCCAAACTAGTGTGTCTAATATTTCAGTCTTGAAATTTGATAAATTTGCCCAAAAATTAACACAACTTTCTCGTATGAGGTCCAAATTTCACCCTCCAGGTACTCAAATCAATCGCCCTAAGCCTTCTAAAGTCATATTTATGGTTAGTATTTTCAAATTCTAGCCTATTAAAAATGTGTGAATGAAGTTTAATTATACTTAAATCTATTGAAGCCTTAAAATGGTAACATGGCTAATATTTACACCTCTACCTCATACCCTAAATCCTAAACCGTGATCCCTATAGCCTAAACCCTAATTACTATATCATAAACCCTATTTACTATAACCTAAACCCTAAAACCTATACCCTAAACCCTAAACCCTAAACCCTATACCGTATACCCTATATCCTAAACCTTAAGCAAAAAAATAGTATTTGAGGTGTGTTATTTGACCGCACACATAACCAATGGGCACTATTCTTTGCACACATCTAAATCAAATCTATATTAAAGCACATGCAAAGTATCATGCCCATCGAATATTCTTTCAATGGTCAAAGTCACCACAAATCCCATTTTTCACCAAGTGTTATGCACAATTGCCAAAAATTAGTATTTGAGGTGCGTCATTCGAACGTGATGGGCGTGATAGTCTATACACATGTGAATCAAACCTATGTTAATGCACGTACAAATTATCATATCCATTGTATTTGCTTTTGAAGGTCAAAGTCACCATAAACACCATTTTCCATTAAGTGTTATGCACAACAGTCAAAAAATACTATTTGAGGTGTGTTATTTCAATGCACGCATATGCGATGGGCACGATACTCTTCACTCATGTCAATACAACCTATGTTGAGGCCTATACAAAGTATCCTACCCATCGGGAATGCTTTGGATGGTTAAACTTTCCACAAACCCCAATTTTCACAAAGTGTTACGCACAACCACCAAAAAACATGCTGTGAGGTGTGTTATTCGAATGTGCACATACTCGATGGACACAGTACTTTACACCTCTATAAATCCAAAATATTTTGAGATGTCTTCAAAGTATCATGCCCATCAAATATGCTCTGGATGGTCAAAGTCACCACGAACCCCGTTTTTCACCAAGTATTATGCACAACTGCAAAAAAATAGTATCTAAGGTGTGTCATTCGAATGCACTCATACCCAATGGTCATGATACTTTGAAACATGTGAAAAATATCATGCCCATCGGGTTAGCTTTGGATGGTCAAACGCGCCACAAACATCGTTTTTCACCAATTGTTATGCACAACCATCAAGAAATATTACCTGAGGTGTATTATTCGAATGCACTCATACCCAAATGGTACGATGCTTTGTACAAGTGTGAATCTAACCTATTTTGAGTTGTGTGCAAAATATCTTGCCCATCGGATATGCATTGGATGGTCAAACGTGCTGGTTTTCACCAAGTGTTATGCACAATTGCCAAAGCATAGTATTTGAGGTGTGTTATTCAAATGCACTCATACCCGATGGGAATGATACTTTGCACTTGCATCAATACAACCTATTTTGAGTTGTGTGCAAAGTACCATGCCCATTGGATATGCTTTGGATGGTGAAAGTTGCCACAAACTGCGTTTTTCATCAAGTGTTATGCACAACCATCAAAAAATAGAGTTTGAGGTGTATTATTCGAATGCGCACATACTAGATGGGAATGATACTTTGAATTTGTGTCAATACAACATATTTTGAGGTCTGTACAAAGTATTGTGCCCATCAAATATGCTTTGGATGGTCAAACGTGCCACAAACCCCATTTTTCACTAGCCAAAAAACGTGCTTTGAGGTGTGTTAATCGAATGTGCACATACCCAATGGGCACAATACTTTGCAAGTGCATCAATCCAACTTATTTTGAGCCACATGAAAAGTATTTTGCCCATATTATATGCTCTAGATGGTCAAATTTACCACAAATCCCATTTTCCATAAAGAGTTATGCACAATTGTCAAAATTTAGTATTTGAGGTGTGTTATCGAAACACGCACGTACCCGATGGCCATGATGCTCTTGACACAAGTTGATATAATAGATATTGAGGCTTTTGCACCGCTTTGGATGGTCAAACTCACCACAACCCCATTTTTCACCAAGTATTTTGCACAACTGCCAAAAGCCATTTTATGGGGTGTGTTATTGGAACAAGCACATACCCGATGGGCATGATAATTTTCACGTGCATCAATCCAAGCTATGTTGATCTGTATACAAAGTATCATGTCCATCAGATATGCTCTGGATTGTCAAAATTGCCACAAACCCCGCTTTTCACCGTGTTATGCACAACCATCACAAAATAGTATTTGAGGTGTGTCATTCAAATGCGCTCATACCTAATGGGCATGATACTCTGCACACACATCAATATAATCTATTTTGAGGTGTGTGCAAAATATCATGCCCATCCGATAAACATCATTTTTCACCAAGTGATGCACAACCATCAAGACATAGCACCTGAGGTGTATTATTCAAATGTGCTCATACCCAAAGGGTACGATACTTTGAACAAGTGTGAATTTAACCTATTTTGAGGTGCGTGAAAATTATCTTGCCCATCGGATATGCATTGGATGGTCAAATGTGCCACAAACCCCGTTTTTCACCAAGTGTTATGCACAGCTGCCAAAGAATAGTATTTGAGGTGTGTTATTCAAATGCGCTAATACCCAATGGACATGATACTTTGCATGTGTATCAATACAATATATTTTGAGTTGTGTGCAAAGTATCATGTCCATTGGATATGCTTTGGATGGTGAAAGTTGCCACAAATCTTGTTTTTCATCAAGTGTTATGCACAACTGCCAAAAAATAGAGGTTGAGGTGTGTTATTCCAATGCACACAGACTGGATGGGCATGATACTTTGTATCCATGTTAATTCAACCATTTTGAGGTCTATTCAAAGTATTGTGCCCATATAATATGCTTTGGATTGTCAAACATGCCACAAATCCCTTTTTTTACTAAGTGTCGTGCACAACCACTAAAAAACACGCTTTGAGGTGTGTTATTCGAATGCGCACATATCTGATGGGCACGATACTTTGAGCTATGTGCAAAGTATCGTGTCCATCTTATATGCTCTGGATGGTCAAAGTTTTCACAAATTTCATTTTCCATCAAGTGTTATGCACAACCGCAAAAAAATAGTATTTGAGGTGTATTATTCGAACATGCACATTTCTGATGGGCATGATACTCTTAACACAAGTCAATATAATATATGTTGAGGCTTGTGCAATGTATAGTTCCCATTAGATATGCTTTAGATGGTCAAAGTTGTCACAAACCTCAGTTTTCACCAAGTGTTTTGCACAACCACCGCGAAAAAACACGCTCTGATGTGTGTTATTCGAATGTGCACATACTCAATGGGCATGATACTTTTTCACATGCATCAATATGACCTATGTTAATCTGCATACAAAGTATCATACCCATGAGATATGCTCCAAGATTGTCAAAATTACCACAAACTGCATTTTTCACCAAGTGTTATGCACAACCACCACAAAATAGTATCTGAGGTGTGTCATTCAAATGCACTCATACCCGATGGGCATGATACTTTGCATATACATCGATAATCTATGTTTAGGCATGTGCAAAATATCATGCCCATTCGATAAACATCATTTTTCACCAAGTATTATATACAACCGCCAAGAAATAGTACCTGAGGTGTATTATTCGAATATGCTCATACCCAAAGGGTACAATGCTTTGAACAAGTGTGAATCTAACCTATTTTGAGGTGTGTGCAAAATATATTGGCCATCGCATATGCATTGGATGGTCAAACATGCCACAAACCCCATTTTTCACCAAGTATTATGCACAACTGTTAAAGAGGTGTGTTATTCAAATAATGCGCTCATACTCGATGGGCACAATACATTGCACATGCATCAATCCACACTATTTTTAGTTGTGTGCAAAGTATCATGCCCATTGGATATGCTTTGGATGGTGAAAGTCGCCATGAACCCCATTTTTCATGAAGTGTTACGCACATCTACGTTTTTCATCAAGTGTTATGCACAACTGCCAAAAAATAGAGTTTAAGGTGTGTTATTCGAATGTGCACATACTGTGCAAAGCATCGTGCCCATTGAATATGCTTTGGATGGTCAAACGTGCCACAAACCCCTTTTTTCACTAAGTATTATCCACAACTGCCAAAAAACATGCTTTGAGGTGTGTTATTCGAATCCACACATACCCGATGGGCATGATACTTTGCACGTACGTCAATCCAACCTATTTTGAGCCATGTGCAAACTATCATGCCCATTGTATATGCTCTGGATAATCAAAGTTGCCACGTACTTGATGGACTCGATACTTTTCACCTGCGTTAATCCAACCTATTTTAGGCATGTGCAAAATATCCTACCCATAGGATATGCTTTGGATAGTAAAACATGCCACAAACATCGTTTTTCACCAAGTGTTATGGTTGCCAAGAAATAGCACTTGAGGTGTATTATTCAAATGCGTTCATACCCAAAGGGTAAGATTCTTTGTACAAGTGTGAATATAACCTTTTTTGAGATGCATGTAAAATATCTTCCCATAAGTGTAAATATAACCTTTTTTGAGATACATGTAAAATATCTTGCCCATATGATATGCATTGGACGGTCAAACGTGCCACAAACCCCATTTTTCACCAAGTGTTATGCACAACTGCCAAAGAATAGTATTTGAGGTGTGTTATTCAAATGTGCTCATACCCGATGGGAATGATACTTTGCATGTGCATCAACATAACCTATTTTGGTTTGTGTGCAAAGTATCATACCCATTCGATATGCTTTGGATGGTGAAAGTCACCATAAACTATGTTTTTCATTAAGTGTTATGCACAACCGCAAAAAGAGAGAGTTGAGGTATGTTAATCGAACATGCACATATTCAATGGTCATGATACTTTGCATCCATGCCAATACAACTTATTTTGAGGTTTGTTCAAAGTATCGTGTCCATCGAATATGCTTTGGATGGTCAAACACGCCACAAACCTCATTTTTCACTAAGTGTCATGCACAACCACCACAAAACATGCTTTGAGGTGTGTTATTCGAACACACACATACCAAATGGAGATGATACTTTGTAGATTTGTCAATACAAGCTATTTTTAGCCATGTGCAAAGTATCATGCCCATTGCATATGCTCTGGTCGAAGTCACCATAAGTCCCATTTTCCATCAAATGTTATGCACAACCGCCAAAAAAAGTATTTGAGGTGTGTTATTCGAACACACACATATCCGATGGACATGATCCTCTCGAGTTGAGTCAAAACAATAAATTTTGAGGCTTGTGCAATGTATAGTGCCCATCAGGTATGCTTTGGATGGTCAAACTCACCACAAACCTCATTTTTCACCAAGTGTTATGCATGATTGCCAAAAAACACACTTTGAGGTGTGTTATTCAAACATACACATATCCGATGGGCATGATACTTTGCACGTACATCAATCCAACAAATATTGATGTGTATGCAAAGTATTGTGCCCATCATATATGCTCTGGATGGCCAAAGTTGCCCCATTTTTCACCAAGTGTTATGCAAAACTAATAAAAAATAGTATCTAAGGTGTGCCATTCGAATGCGCTCATACCTGATGGGCACTATACTTTGCACACACATAAATACGATCTATATTGAGGTGCATACAAAATAGCTCACCCATCAGATATTCCTTGGATGTCAAACGTGCCAAAAACTCTGTTTTTCACTAAGCGTTATGCACAACCGCCAAAAAATAGTATTTGAGGTATATTATTCAAATGCTCTCATACCCAATGAAAGGGGGAAAGGGGGGAGAGGGAGAGGGGAAAGGGGAAAGGGGGGAGGGGAGGGGGGTGAGGGGGGGGCAAGAGAGAGAGAGAGAGAGAGAGAGAGAGAGAGGGGGGGAGAGAGAGAAGGAGGAGCGAGAAGTTTGAATTCTAGAGCGGGAAGTTTGAATCACACCCTCCCTCTCGTCGTGTTTCCCTCCCTTTCTCTCTCCCTCTCCCTTGTGTTGTGCTCCCCTCCCCCTCTCCCTCTCCCTCTCCTTTCTCCTCCCTTCTCTCCCTCTCTCTTCCCATTCTCGTCCCTTCTCTCCCTCTCTCTTCCCTTCCCTCTTTCTCTCTCTCTCTCTCTTCTCCTTCTCCTCTCCTCTCTCCCTCCCTTTCTTCCCCACCCTTTCAAGTGTCCTCTTGAACAAAGTAAATGAACCGCATCACGTACCCGAGGGATTGCGCTATCGGGGTGGTTTTTTTTTTTGGCTGCTATAGTAGCGCGATCTCTTTCTCTCCTCACCATCACCCTCCCCTCTCCTCTTATCTAATTAAATTTATTTAAAAAAAATCATTTCTCCCCTCCGTTTCCCATCCCCCTTCCTTTTTTGTTTAAAATTCTTGCAGCTGCAGTAGCACAAGAGACCTCTCCTCTCTCTCTCTCTCTCTCTCTCTCTCTCTCTCTCTCTCTCTCTCTCTCTCTCCCTTCCTTTTTTTTAATTTCTTGCTGCCACGATAGTGTGAGAGCTACCCTACCCTCCCTTCCCTCTCCTCTTAGCCCCCCCACCCCCTGACCCCCTCGCCTCTCTCTCTCTCTCTCTCTCTCTCTCTCTCTCTCTCTCTCTCTCTCTCTCTCCATTCCATCTTCCTCTCCCTTTTACTTCTTTCCCTCTCTTTCCCCCTCCATGAAGAGGTGTCATTTGAAAGTGTGAGCTTAAAAAACCTTTGTAACTATTGCAAGGTGTTTATTGGCATTGTTATAAAGTTCTTTGAGATTATACCAATGTTGCTTTTTGAAACTTTGAAAGGTGTTTATTGGTACCATTATTAACTCTTGGAGATTTTAGAGTTCCAAAACTCTGAAAGGTGTTTATTAACACCATTAATTAAGTCTTGGAGATTTTAGAGGACTCTCATGGTAAATTAATCTCATGCATGGGCCGTAATTTTATATATATATATATATGTGTGTGTGTGTGTGTGTGTGTGTGTGTACGTATGTACATACATACATATACATAGACAGATACATATATATGTGTGTGTGTGTGTGTGTGTGTGTATGTACATATACATATACATATATGTATATATATGTATATGTATATGTATATGTGTATATGTATACGTATATGTGTGTGTGTGTGTATACACACACACACACACACACACACACATATATATACACACACACACACATATACATATACACAGATACATATACATATACATATACATATATATACATATATATATGTATATATATATGTATACATATACATATATATATATATATATATATATATATCCATGGATCCAAGCTGAGAGTTGTCTCGGAGTACCTTAGCCCTCTACCCCCTTAGTAGCATAGTCAGTGGAGACAAGAGTATATTTGTTCTGAGTGAATCTTACAAGTTTAAAAGGACCAATAAAAGCCAAACCCCAACATTGAGAGGCTTCCCTTGGTCTGGTGGGTTGCAAAGGCATAGACTGTTTAGCCAATAAACATCCAGTGCATTGACACACATCACATTGCATACACTTGGCTTGATAATCTTCGAATCATGTCTCCCACCATAATCCTACTTGTAAGACTTTTTGAGCAGTTAGCTTGCCTTGAAAATGTCCTCCTGATGGACCCAAGTGGACCTCCTACAACACAATTGCACCTTCATGGGGTAACACCCAATGATGAAGGATCCCATCTACACACTTTCGATAGAGCTGCCCACCAATGAGAGTGTATTTCCATGCCTTGAGAGCTAGTTGCTTGCGTTTATCTTGAGTCATAGTTTCAGGGAATATGCCTTTAGACAAGTAATCTACCAACTCGGCATATTCATTTTCACAATAATCAATGGCAAACAAATCAGCATCTGGTAATTCCATGTCAACTAACTTCATGTGTTTGCTTGGGTGCTTGTAACCTAGACAAACAATCAACTCCCACATGGCTCTTGCCTAGTTTATGGATAATTTTGAAGTTGACCTCTTGTAGCAGAAGCATCCAACAAACAAGCTATCCTTGAATGATAGTCTTGTTAATGGAATAGAGCAAAGCTTGATGGTCCACATAAAACACAAAGGGATTTTTGAGTAAATAAGGCCTTAGTTTTTGTGCACTGAAAACCATGCCCAAAGCTTCTCGCTCAGTTGTGCAATTGTTTAATTCAGTAGGAATTAGCAATATGCTAGCATAATATACTAGATAGTCCAATTGACCATCTGAGTGAGCTAGAATAATACCCAAAGCATAACTAGAAGCATTCACATGCACATGGAAGATGACATCCCATCTTGGTTGTCTCAGGATTGTCTCACGATTGGAGTAGCCAGTGCTCAATTTTTCAAATCAGTGAAAACTATAGTCAACTCGGCATTCCATTCAAACTTAGCATCCTTTTTTGTCAATTCCTATAAGGAAGTTGCAATCTTAGCAAAGTCCTTGATGAACCTGCGATAGAACCCACAAAAGAACGTAACTAATTTAAATCTAAGGTTCATGCATCTATTGTATGGCATTTTTACTTGGCTCGGCTCTAATTCCATCCTTAGAAATAACATGACCAAGCAGAATACCAACTCAGACATAGAACACACTCTTAGTAGGATTCAAAGAGATACCCACTTGCCTGCATCTCAGAAATTCTCAAGGTATCCCAAGTGATCAATATCCGAGGAATATACACAAAAATAATCTAAGTAGATTGCAATGAACTCAGTGAAGTAATCTCTAAAGGTTTCTACCATAACTTTTGAAAAGTTGATGGGGCATTTCTCAATCCAAAATGTATCACTTTGATGGTGTAGGGACCCCACTCTATAATAAAAGAAATTTTCGATTGATCCTTTGGAGCCACTGTAATTTGATTGTACCCACTATAGCCATCCATAGATGAGTACAACTCATGTCCTACAACTTGATCCAAAATTCCATCAATAAAAGGTATGGGGAATGGATCTGGAACTATCTAAGCATTTAGTTTCATCATGTAGTCCACACAGATAGATTTGGACTTTGCCATTTTTCTTAGGCACAACCACAATAGGAAAGAGCTAGGCACTACGGTTTATGGCATATATAAATCCAGCGTGTAAGAGTTGATCCGACTCAACTTTGACTTGCTTGGCATAATTGGGATTCATTCTGTACCTTTGCTATCAGATTGGCTTAGCATCTGGCACAAATGTTATCTTATGCTGATATAATTCAGGAGAAACTCCCCTTAAATCTCTCTAACTCCATGCAAATACATCCTTGTACCTGACAAATAAATCCCTTGTCAGTCCGAGTTGCTCGATAGATAGATTGGCAATTACCACTACCATAGCTAGGTGATCTTGTGTTCCCAAGTTCAACTCTTGTGTAGGTTATGGAACTCTATTTTCATGTTGCTAAATTCAACCTAGAGTAGGGGAGGTTTTGTGTTTGTGCATGCCCCTTTGAAAAATCCTTCAGTGCCATTTACCAAGCCATAAGAGATGTCAAGGTTACTGGCATGTATCTCAACTAGCATGCTTGATTTTAGGCAAAGTTCTTTGTGTAGATCACCGATCAACTTCGGGTCAATTGGTGTTGTTATTGTTTGGGCTGCATGTTTTGTGCCTCGCATCTACTCCTCGAAGCACATATTCCTTTGGTTAAAGCATGTGAAACACTTTGAGATTGTGCTTGTCTTTTGAGGAGTTAGTGTACGAAAGATGGGGCACATTATGCTTCTCGTTCAAAATGCACAGCTAGAATTGAGAGTTTATGTATCCAATGTCATGCTTTGTTTAAGCTCTAATACGAATGCAATTGAGGATGTTGATTGAAGTGACTATTGTTTTGGCACATCGAAGTCACCAGTTTGTTGTAGTATAGCACTTGGTCTCTCCAAAAGAATGGCAGTAACCAATGGCATCACCACATTGAACAAGGAGCGGCCACCTCTTGATTGCACCTTAAAGGCCTATCAGAGGCGAGTCTAGGTGGGGTGACTCTAATGTCAAACCTGCCATGTTATCAGAACACCTACTCGTCGGTCGGGGTGGTTAGACCAATTAACACTTTGTCACCCCCAAGGAAACGGTTTGGAAAAATCGAGAATCCACAAGGCCTGAGGAGAATTCAGATACCTTGAAGGGGTTCTAAAGCTATGGATGTTGATTTCTTGAATAAAATCCATGTCTTTCGTGGCGCTTGCTTGACACAAGTCACCACAAAGTAGAACATCCATGCCTCTGAAAGGCTTAAGGTGATCGTCTTTGATTTCTTGCAAATGCGTGTCTGCTACTATGAAAGTGCTTTGACCTATCAAGGAGATCTCATTGAAGACCACCGACTACAAGTGGGCAAAGAGCTCGTTGAGCTTTTTGGCAAAAAGGCTTGTGTAATTTGAAGCCATGAGTAGTAGATGGAGTGTTGAGTGTATGATTGTACCACAATACAAAGAGCTCGTTGAGTTTTTCGGCTGAAAGGCTTGTGTGATTCGAAGCCATGAGTAGTAGATGGAGTGTCGAGTGTATGGTTGTACCACCTATATTCAATGCTACTTTGCTAGTGTATGCTAGCAACAATAGTTTTGGCAACTCAATGTCTAATGCTCCCTTGTGCATGTAGTGTTGCAGAAGCGCTTGATCTATGAGCATCAATGTGTATGTTTTACCTATCCCTGCATTCCCAGTCAAGAGAAGGTGCAATCGTTGCTCGAGGCTGTGACAAGGAAGCACACAAGGTTAATATGTACTCTTGCTTAAGCCAATTGCTTCAAAGAATGTGCAAAAGTCGAGTTGTAGCATTGAATCTTGAGGGAGGACACTCAACATGCACTTATATTGTTGATGGTGGGGGGCTATCTTTGCAATTGCCACCAAGTGGGAGCAAAACTTGAGTCCTCATCATGGGTGGGTGTGGGAGCCCAATCTGCACTTCTTGTTCTTTTTGTAGCATGGTTTCCTATGCTTATGTATTTGCATGTCATGATGTAGAATGTTTGATTTAGAGATATCTATCGTGATAAAATGATCCACAAATGTCTCGATACCGTTGTTCAAGGCATTTGTGCATGTGGGCGCATCTTTTATCCATAGCAAACAATGGTCGTGTTGGCTCCCTTTGTTTTGAAATTGAGTGTAATACCTTAGTGTGGTTATAGGGTTTGATCGCGCCAAGTCTTGGACTTCAAGCCTTGGGTCTATTGGTTCGTGAGATGCCAGTCTTGGCCGAAACTCCCAAAGGCATGCCATCAACGGTTCCCATTGTTTTTCAACAGCTGCAGACAATATCACAAAGAAAGTAAAAGAACCCAAGTATCGAAGCATGGTGAAGAGTTTTTTTCCAGCTGGTGCTTGTAGTTAGCAGATGTACGCAAGTGCATAAAATCTCGATAGCCAATTTTAGATTGTAAAAGGTTCTCTATGTTTGTATCAAGCAATGCATCTTTGACTTGATGGGTGTGCCCTCTCGTCTGCCCTTTTTGCAACCATAATCATGCTGTGAGAGGACTTGTTGCACCATTATCTTCATTGTTTTGAAGAATGGATTCTCTATGCACTCATTGTTAGTGAGCTCCCATCTTGTAATATTTTGGTATGAAGTACAAGTGCATAAGTTATAATTTCAAGGCTCATCATAGAAAAACATTGGGAATGCCAACTCTTTATTGAAAGCATCTTTAAATATGCCGAGCTACAATGGCTATGGTTTGTCGTTGAAGTCAACTACTTGTTGACTAGTGTAAATACCATGGACCAAGGTGTACATATGCAACTCGTCTTCTATGGGGTCAATGGCATCTCAAAAGTTTTGAATATTTGTTCCATTAGCTTGCAATGCTTTTATGTGTTCATCCCAAAGGGTGTTCAGCTTGACTTTGTTTTCCTTGTACAAAGTGATTTCTAGCAGCTCATGCATGCCAACATTGTCATCGAAGGTCAAACAAGACCACTCATGTAGTTGTGTGTCTAGTGCATTCTATGTTTTATTGCGACCCCGATCGTGCCATTCTCAAAAAACAAGGCAACAACTTTTGGACTTTATCAATGTCTGCAAAGACTTTGATGACGCCGCCATGCAGACTGAACTGACCCTCTCGTCTATCAACTTAGGTATTTGTGTGAAGGGAATCTAGATAGATATGAGGCGAGCTGCAATGGTTAGTGCATCTTGTTGTCAATGACATGGGCATGTTCTTTGTACACATCTTAGGAAGGTTGTTAGTTAGCAGCTGCTTCAAACTGAAATTGTAAACACTTTTGCCTTTTAATGGAGAATTTGCACTTGCAACAATTGTGTTTGCAATACATGTTTGGATGGAGCATCCAACTTCTTTAGCTTGCAAAAAAATGTCAGCGTGTCACAACAAATGCATGCAAACCTAGGGGTGTCTTTTACTTTCTTAGCGTAGAGGGTGCATGAAGAAATATGTTCTCTTTTCCTTTTGCTAGGAATGGGAAGTGTTTGCAGTTGCATGCCCTGTCTACAACAATGCCTTGCAGGTAGCTAGATTGTGTTGCATGAATGGACGGCATGAGGCTTGGGGTCTCTGTGTTTTGGTGCAGTAATCCATGTGCCCTTAATCTATAGATCTTCTTTGTAATACCTTGGATGGTGTACCTGGACTGACTTGGTACATGCTCGTAATGGCTTTCATTGGCAAGTTTGGGTTTTATGTGATTAGAGTTTGAAGATTAGCTTTGTGGTCCTTTGTCCATGTATGTAAGTCCTTTTTTGACTTATCCTAATGAACGGATCAATTGTTGGAGGTGCATTAGTCTCATCTACCAAGAGGTATTTTATTCATGTAGTTTATTTGGTTGCAATGGAAATATGTATTTGTGTCAAAGTTCTCAAACCTTATATTTCAAAGTAATTATGCATATTACAAGGTATTCCATGTATTTCGATGTAACTTATGGATGAAGAACAATTGAAAGAGAAGTGCTTCTTTGTGTTGACACTATCCCAATGAGCAAAACCTACAAGCGATATTCATTATAGTAATACCATGAACTTTAAATTCAAAGCATTTACACAAAGGCGATGTGTTATTCACATAGTGCAATTAGAAAAATCAGACATGGACCCTACTAAATAGCAAATAAAGTGTCCCATGAGTCATCATGACATCAAAGTTGATGTCTTTGAACATCAAACAAACATAAGCTAATTTGCTGTTGACACAACGCTACCTTCAAGGGAGTGAAGCTCCTCTTCGCATGATGATGCCGTCTCTTTTCCTTCTTGCACTCTACGTAAATCGAAATTGCATTGTTATATGAACGGCTTTTGCACAAGAGAGCTACACGCCAATGGGCACAAACGACTTCTATAACAAGGTTGGGAGGTTTGCAAGGAGACGACGCACAAAAGGAGTATGCAAAAAGGAATCCATAAGTACTTTGAACGATAGCCAACCTGCAACCATATCAGGCTAAAATAGCCATGCAACAAATACGACTAGCCTAAGCAAAACTTGGAGCATCGAACTACGCTTGGAGTGGACCAGTTGAATAGACGCACAGACACAACAGCTGCATAGAGAAAAAAATTAGAAGTGATGAATGAGAAAAATAGACAATTTTTGAATGGAGTACTGCTGTCTCATGCGTACACCGTTCACTCAAAGAAAAAACATGCATGGAACTCGCAATGAGATACAGAGTCATACCGCGTTGCATGCAAGAACTTGCTTCATCGTTGGTAGGCTGTTCATCATTCACAATGATTGGACCTTTCTCACATGTCTTCTCCAGCTTTGTAACAAAAAGAACACAGTAAGTGGAAAGAAAAAGCTAAAGATTGATGGCATGAAGTACAAATTGAAGCGTGAAGTGAAGATGAGCGAAATCGTAGACCACCTCGTATAAAATTCCAAGAATCTGTGTCCATCGAACTTGCTGAAAATTGAGGTTCCTCCATCACTAACACTCCGCTATATTGGCCTTATATTGACTAAAATTTTTGAAGCACTCACCTCCGGTAGAGAAGATAAGCTCAAAGGATACATACAAACAAACTTTGCATGTGCTAGTGAATTAGGCGATAAAATTCGAAGCGGCGCCTTCAATGCTCGCATCCAGTTTACAAAATCAGGAATCGCGAAAATTAAGTGCTGCCCATGCACGAGCAAGCAGCTTGGCAGAGCAAATGCTCTCCAAGAGAAGGTAGACCTTAACAATATTGCATTGAGTCCCAGGCAACAAAGTCAAAGCACTCACCAATCCAAGATACCCAAATTTGAGAATTAAACGGGTGCATTTTTCCCTTAGCCCATGCCAAAAAGCAGCACCAGAAGAGTGTATGTGTGTAAAGGATCCCTTTAGGGAAGGGCAAGAGGAAACTTTGATTGAGCACTAAGCAAACAATTGTAATAATAAGTACCTTATGCCATTGAGCACGAAAGCTGCAGAGCTATGGCTGCCCTCTCCATGACCTGTGGCATCTGCCACACCCAGCTGCGTAGCGTTCAGGAAGCTCAAGAGCATGCCGAGCTCACCGGCCACACCGATTTCTCCGAGTCCACCGAGCCTGTACGAGATCTCTACCCTATGCTTTGATTTTTTTTCTTCTCCGTCTTTACTCTGATGGACTTTGTTCCTTTTGCTCGAGCAGGTTCTCAACCTCGTCTGTACAACCTGCGGGAAGCCTTGTCGCACAAAGACGGTGTCTACTTCACTCCTTTCAATTGCTTAAGTTCTCACTTGCCATGGAAGTCTTGCCTTTTTTTTGAGGCTCGATGCGCTACCTGATTGTAGGAGTGTGACCTTCATACGAAACGAACAGGACATGGCGAGTTCGATGATAAAACTGCTGAAGCGGCAAAGCCTATCTCGTTAGACACCAAGCCACAGGAAGTGCCTAGTAGCAGCGCCAGCGAAGCTGCCCCTGATAGTGTAGGTAATAAGGCTCGGATCAATGGATCCACGTTTCAATATAGCAATTCTTCGAAACGGTCTTATTGATATCTAAGGGTGCGCTTGCAGATCTGGTGGTCCCTAATGTTGACAAGCAAATGCTTGAAGAGATGGAAAGCATGGGTTTCCCACACGTACGTGCAGTTCGGGCCCTTCACTTTTCCGGTACAATACGGCAATCATTCACGAGGATTATAGACTTTACATCAACCAAAATGATTTAATCATATCATAGGCATTGAAGCACTGAAAATGCAGAATGTTATTGGTTGTATACCGTTCCATGCAAGGGTGTCTCTATCAGAGCGTGAGTATAGAATTACAGACTGCACCGATTGAAAATTCTGGAAAATGGTAAGATGAAATCAGATGAAGCTTCACATGAACGTAAGGTTTAATTTTGTGGGATGATGGGTATTTTGAAACAAGAGCAAGTCAAAACAGTCGTCAGGAAACAATTTTCAAATACCGACGTGGTTTATTATGGCCAGTCATCCATTACGTAGTGTATTTACAATTTCCACCAGAGTTTACCATGGTCCATCCCAAGTAGATGCATGACCAGGCGGTCTCCATCGGCTTGCCTACAGAAGTAAACGTGTCATGGTGAAAGATTAGTAACTACTTTATCTGCATTTAGCTGGAAAGGGACTATTGTGTATGCCAGTGAAGACGCCCCTTGAGTTATAACCAACCAACTCATCAATGTACATACAGTGTATGAGAGTCAACAGCTCTCTTTCAGACCGATGGTCATCATGGTAGAGGACCTCCAAATGCTTCAGTAAGCCCCAGGGGAAAATTGTCTAGTCCAAGGGATGCTGCGGATACAATAAAGGAGACACCCTGGCAACACTCTTTGACGCTTGTAGTACTAGTGACCTCATTCGACATGGCGACGCTTGCCTGTGACCCTCTCATATAACATGCTCATATGATCGTGCTCTTAATATGTAAGTGTTGGCGTTGTGAGACGACTTGAGCTCGTGGTGCTCCATTGAGTTTTTTTGGGAGTCTATGAAGCAATATCATACTCTCTAGTGTTCATGGGTGGTGTTCTCTATGATGCCTTATAATGTGCTGGTCTAGGGTGGAGTGACCTTGAAGGTTGGATCACAAACCCTCGGGTTTGGCATACTCACTAATGTGATCTTTAGTGCTGATTCATGTACCCTTGCAAGCGCGTGGCTTGTTGTGATTGTCTAGTAGTTGCTATTCGTAGGTTTTCCTATTTTTTGGATTGGGATGATGATGATGATAGTCCAAGACAGGTGCTTTACATCGAGTTTTGTTGAAGAGGGTAAAGGTGACTTTTCTCAACCATGAGTGGGGAGTCGTGCCCTTGCCATCCTATAGCTTTCGGATGGTGTGTTTGACATGATAGGTGGTCAAATGTGCGGATTGGGTGGGACAAGGTATGCTGAGAGTTGTTTTACTTATGTACATCATATAGGGTTAAGTAAGGCTTCCAAACGGCAAGGTCTTGAATGAGGCAAGGTGATTTTTTGTTAATTGAAAACTCAGTTATTACCATAGAGGATGCTTAGGACTCTTCTTGCACATGATGCACAAGATTGCTTGGTTGTACACTCTCATCATACCGTGGAAGATCCTTCAAGTGGCTCTCTTGTGGATTTGATGGTTTAAGAGAACAAGTGTTATTTTGCTAGTTTGGCATCAAGGAAAGGTTGGTTGTCAAGGTAATTACCGTATATGTTGTCTATTGTATGGTCGAATTTAAATAGTGCTAGTAAGTGTACTCAATGATGTCAGTAGCTTGAGTGAGGTGTGGTATGGCAAGGTGAAAGTTGTGGAGACCCCATAGTATACAGGCTTCGACTTGTACCACATGTTTTGAGCTTTTTGAAATGTGAAACTAAAACATAACCATTGACAGTGAGAATTCGTTAGGTCTTGGTGTATTTTGCAAGCAAATAACAGTTGTGAATTACGAAATGCACTTGCAAATAGACATCTTGGTGAGTATAATGGAACTGGAGGTCCATGTGCATAAAAAGGAAAAAGCCTGGTTTAACGGAGAAGTATTGCCAATGGATAATTTTTTGGGTGAGAGAAGCTTGGATGTGATCGAGGCGTTGGTTCATGAATGGGAAGAAGCTTTTATTACTTGTGAATTAATCGAGAATATTACGAAAATCTATAAGGTGACTTACATATTCGTTTTGAAGCTGTGGATAGATGGTGGATCAAGTTGAATAACCATGATGTAGCACCATCAACTTGGGAGAGTTTTGAAATAGAATTTCTATAACAAGTCATGCCTTTGAAGGAAGCTTTCCAAGCTTGGGATGAGTATAGAGTATACTACCAAATTTCGTGAAGTGGTAATGAAGATTCTAGATCCATTACAATAGTTTGCTCAAGGTTAAATAGTGGTCTTTGGCTTTCACGGCATAATTGAATTGGGACTCTGGGGCAAGTATGCTACCCCTTTATTGCTGTAGCTTTCAAGCTCCTGAGATTCAAGTCTAGTGGTTTTGTGATTCATCTGTGAGAATATGTACATGCCACTATACTCGAAAGAAGTTTGTGCTGCATCATTATTAATTCCAAGTTAGTTAAAAGGCTCAAGCTTAAAATGAGGCCATTTACAAAATTATCAAGAAGCATATATACCACTTGAGAGTTGTATTCAATACGTTGAGGGAAGCTTCCGTCTATGCTCATTATAGTAAGTTGTTCATAGTCAGATTTAAATATAGGGGCCCTAGATGGTGGTGAATGGATCCCCACCAGTTTGCTGCAATTTTAGTGTGGCCTATTCTAAAGAATGTTACTGGGTTGAGGTCATCCTTGGGATTTGCATAGTTTTATAGAAAGTATATAAAAGGTTATTTTGAGATAGCAACACCACCAATGATTTAACCTGAGTTAGGTTGGAGGGAGGCCTGGCAGCAAAGCCTAAGTTATGGAGACTCAGTTAGATGAGGAGGGAGCATGTCTGGGATATTATCTAATTTTGTATTTTGTCCCTACCCCAGACTAGTGGTATCACCATACTCCATTAGCCTCTCCCTCCCAACCTTCATCGTGCATTGGGCCGGCTCCCGTCTTCACCCGTATGTGTTTACACCTTGTGGGGCAAGGTTAGGGGGGGAATTTTTTCCCCTTTGGCAGTCATTATTGCAGCAGTTGATGGGTCTTCCAGCCTTCCATCATGGACCCTCCAATAGAGCAGCTCTCAGGCAAGCGTTCAGGGAGCAAGATCATCTCCTTGAGCAGAATATGCTCTTTTCTGAGCAGCACGAGCAGGACAAGATGACAAATGACATTGGACCGTTTCCAGCTTCTGTTGGAACATGAAATCCTCGAAGTGGCTGATCTAGACGTCGTGCCGACTTGGCAGTATATGAGGTCCAATGCAGGCGAGACCGAGAGCAGATGCTTGTACAGCACCATCGGTTTCTCGTGGCCTGCTCACAGTTCCTCTCCTCATCCGCAGTACCCACAGACCGCGCATCAGCAGGAAGTCCTTTATCTGCACTGGAGTCTTCCATCTCCTAGCACAGTTCAGTGGACTATTTTGCAGCAGCTCAGACAGTGGTTTCCCTACCAATCCAGGGGATCATTCAGTTTCCACAATCGCTACATGCAGTGCCTCAGGGTTTTCCACCCATAGGGGTAGTGCAGCCATTTCCACAGCGTGCTCTCAGGGGTCTTCCATCCCTGGGGCGAGCTTAGCTTAGTCCGCACACCCAGATGATGAGACTCTTGGGTCTACCACCCACGGGGATCATCCAGCTTCAGCAGCCTCTTCTCTTGGAGTTTCCACCCGAGAGGATCAGTCAGTTCATGTAGTTACGTCGGATGGTTCTTTTACTCGTTCAGCAGCTTTATCATGTTGAGTTAGCTCCTCTTTTTTTTTCCACTCTGGGAACTCAGTCAGCGGGATCAGCTTTAGCAAGGGAACATATGGTTTTCACAGCTATGAGGGATGGGTCTTCCACCCTTGGAAATATCTTAGACCCATCGGCATTTGCCATAGATGAGCCTCTTGGGTCCATCGTCCGAAGGAGTTGTATATTCCCCACAGTTAGTTCTCTTGGGGATTCCACCCAAGGGGACACCCCAGATGCGACTGATAGGTGTCATGGGTCTTCCACCCATCAAGCCTCTTCATCAGCACCGGTCAGTTCCTATGGGGCTTCCGCCCTTGCAGCTCAGTTGACCACATCAGTTTTAGTTGGCATGACTCACATTTCACCTTCTCATCAGGAGTTTTCAAAACTAGGGAGCTCAGTTTTCAGTTCCACTGGCCGTGATGCTCAACAAGAGAGGGCGTCTCAGGAGTTTGCCAGTGTCAGGCCTCGCAGGAGGGAGTACCCTCATAATTGGAGTTGCAGGTATAGCTATCACCAGTACGGAGGTTGATGAGTCCTCGGCAGTCATGAGAATAGTCATGCAGTTTCCTCCACAGCTCCTCTTCCTTAGCACTTTAGGGAAGCAGCAGTTACAGTACCAGTCAGTAGAGAGATCGATGAGGCGTTCCCATTATTGTGTCCTGCACTCCGGGAGGTTAGTCATACAGTGTCCTCTCCGTCAGATCGCAAGCCACCAGCAATAGTAGTGACCAGTGTCTACACCGGCAGTTCCCTTGGTGATGACAACACTTCGGTCGATTCATCAGAGGTGTGCTCAGCAGCCTTAGTACTTCCTCAGTACCTCAGGGGGACATGCTTAGTCTCAGTATCCCATCAGGAAGAACCTATAGCCAACCATCTCTCTGTTCCTTCGAGTGACGTACCAATCATTCATGGTAGACGAGGTGTTCTTAGCAGTTCTGGACATCTCACAGTTCTTTCAGGTAGCATCCCATTCAATTGAGTCGTTAGAGGGGTGCCCAGCTGCTCCTCCGTTCCTTTGGAGAGCATCCAATACAGTCTCCTCCTTGGAGGGGTGCTTTGCAGTGCTAGTGGCCTCTCATGATACGAACTACCTACTTACTACAGCAGATCATGGGAGTAGCACCACAAAATATCCTCCTAGCCAAATCCTTGCTAGAGCGTGAGAGCTCTTAGAGAAATCGAAATCAGAAAAATCACATGAAGGTCCATTCTCCCTCTCTCACTAACTCCAACAAGCCCCATCTCCCTAGATGGATCTAGATGCCACATGTCATCATCACAGGGCCTTTCCTAATGCATCTTTTCACCCCTCTCTTGGGATACTTTAATTTCCTTTGCCCCTAGGCACATTGCTTGCATTAGGCCCTTAGCCTTAGATCCACCTAGTCTGGTGCTATCAGCCCTCACGTAGGACCTTGACATTAATTCCCTCTCGATCATTTACATGAAGCGCAAACAAATATATTACAAACGTAGATCCTATAGGGAAATGTCGACTGATTCTTCTGAGGTCATGCCACCTCAGCTAGAGCGTAACATTCCTTCCCTCTTCAGACATCAGCGTCCTCGATGATAAAGTCTGGGAACACTCCGCAATTGGTATACGGATTCCCAGGTAGCTTCTGATAGAGGCTGACCATGCCATGCAACCATCACCGTGGATATCTTCCGATTTTGCACTTGCATTGTTCCTCGGTCCAGGATTCTTGTTGGTTTGCGTCTTGCATTATCCTCTATCTCCTGAAACAAAACCACACCTTCGATTAGTGAGTCACCAATATGGAAAAATTTCTTTAAACGAGAAACATGAAACACTGGGTGCACCTTGCAACCCTGTGGCAATTCTAATTTATAGGCTACCTTGCCTATTCTCTTTAGAATTAACCACGGCCCACAATATTGAGGTGATAACTTAGCACACTCTCCTGAAGTTAACGACTTCGAGTGCGAAGGAACTCTGAGAAAAACTTTTTCTCCTTCGTTAAATTCTCTTATAGACCGGTTTTCATCCGCATACGCCTTGGCTCTATCCATAGCCTGGCGGATATTAGCTCTCGCAAGTGCTAGCATTTCTCGCATCTGAACCACAAAGTTCGTGGCATTAGGCACTTTCTGAGGTACTCCAACTATAGTTGGATTTGCTAGTCTATAACCATAATTCAATTCAAACGGACTAAACTCTGTAGAGGAATGTTTTCTATCATTGTAGGCAAACACTAACAATGGCAACCACTTGTGCCACGTATGTTGCCTCAATGATACATATGCTCTCAGCATATCCTCTAGAATCTGGTTGACTCTCTTCGTCTGACCATCCGTCTCTGGATGATCCCCACTACTCATTCCTAACTCAGTCCTTAGTGTTGCAAATACCGCTGTCAAAAAATGACCGGTAAATCTGACATCTCTGTCTGACACTATGGATCTAGGCAATCCATGCTGACGAAACACATGTCTAATAAACAAATCCGCTACTTGCGGGGTACTAACAGACTCTCTAGTCGGAATGAAGTGAGCCATCTTGGTTAGACGATCAACCACCATAAGGATAGAATCATACCCTCCTTGTGTCGTAGGCAGACCCACAATAAAGTCTATGGAAATGCTCTCCCACTTACTTAGTGGTATCTCCAAGGGCTGTAAAAGTCCGGGTGGCTTCAACCGCTCTGCCTTACTTACCTGACACGAGAAACACTGTGTCACATATTCATGAATATGCTTTTACATCTTTGGCCAAAAGAAATCTCGCTTCACGAGATCATATGTCTTCTCGACTCCTGGGTGTCCCGCACATGGGCTATCATGGCATTGTCGAATGACTCTCTGCTTAAGGTCATTCTGACTAGGTACTACAACCTTGCCATTTCTTTTCAGCATACCATCCCTTATGGTATATCTTGCATATGTTTGGTCTTTTCTGGATGCCAGGTCATTCTTTTCTTTCCCGGGTCTAAACACATGAGCTTTAGGCAATAAGCTCTGGACAAACTCGTCCACCTTTTGAGTTTCTCTAATCTCGGTCATTAGAGCACTCTCTAATACCGTAAAACTCATGTTATGCATAATGCGTGACAACGCATCAGCAACTTTATTATCTTTTCCTCTTCGGTACCGAATCGTCAAATTAAACTCCTGCATGAGCTCTGCCCACCTAGCTTGGCGGCCCCTCAAGTCAGGCTGTTTACAAAAATGTTTCAGAGTATCATGATCCACATCCAAATAAAACTTTGAACCATACAAATAATGCCTCCATGTTTTCAAAGCATGGATAACAGCATACAACTCCAATTCATGAGTTGGCCAATTTCGCTGAGAGGGAGAAAGCTTCTTGCTTTCAAAGGCTACTAGCCTTTCCTCTTGAAGAAGAACCGCTACCGCAATGCCACTTCCATCGGTTTCTGGGAAAAACGGTTTCTGGGGATCAACTATTTTTAACACCGGCCCTGAAACCATAGCTTGTTTCACGGCGTTAAAACTTTCTTGTTGATTCTGTCTCCATATAGAAGGTACTTTATCTAAGGTTAGATCAGTATATGGCGATACTATTTCGGAATATCCTTTGATATGTCTTCTATAAAATTGGACAAATCCCAAGAATGATCGCAAAGCGGTCAGACTTTGAGGGATTGGCCAAGTTAGTATCGCAGCCACTTTCTTTGGATCCATTTCTACCCCCTCTGGAGTAATTATGAATCCTAAATATTCAAGTCTAACCATACATAGTATAGTTTTCTTTTTATTTACATAAAGACTGGCTTTCCTCAAAGTACTGAACACTATTCTTAAGTGTTCGCGATGCTCAGTAATACTTTTACTGAATACCAGAATATCGTCAATAAAATGTACTACAAACTTTCCGATATACGGACGTAGTAAATCGTTCATAAGCATGACGAATGTAGCCGGAGCATTGGTAAGTCCAAAGGGCATTACCAAAAACTCATAATGACCAAACCTGCTTCTAAAAGCGGTTTTATGCACATCCTTGGCTCTAATACGGATCTAATGGTAGCCACATCTAAGATCTATCTTGCTGAAAATTACGGCCCCATGCAATGCATCTAGCAAATCATCGATCCGAGCCATTGGATACCTGTGCTTAACAGTGATATTATTTAATGCTCTGTAATCTATACAGAGGCGAAAAGTATCATCTTTCTTCCTCTTTAATATCACTGGGGAAGCAAAAGGTGAAAAACTTGGTTGAATCTGCCCAACTTGAGGTATTCTTCCAGTTGCCTTCGCACCTCTGCTTCTTCGGTAAAACTCATTCGATAGGGAGGTCTATTTACAGGTTCTGCCCCTGGGATTAGTTCGATCTTATGCTGAACATTCCGCTCTGGAGGTAACCCATAAGGTAGCTCATCCCTAAAACAGTCAGAGAACTGCTCTGTTGTAAGATTAGCCAGCTTGGCCATTTCATCACTTTGTGCAACATCAGTGCTAGCCGAAGAATCATCAACCGGCTCTACCGATGCTGTACAAAGGAATAAAAACTCTTCTTGAGCTTTTCGGATTTCCATCACGGAAACCAACGGTCTCTGAGGTACATCTTTCTCACCTTGTAAGACATAAAGCACATCATTCATCTTGAATTGATATACGTGCTTTTTTCAATCAATGGCTGGATTCTTCTTAGAATGCCACGCCTTACCCAGGGCTATATCTGCATGAGCAAGCTTAGTCATTTCAAAATCAAGCTTCTCAGCATAGTCATGAATACGAAGCTTCAACTGGGTAACCCTTTGGTCCCATACTTCAGTTGAACTTCCATTTGCCATCCTGACTGTATAAGCATAGTTAGATGGGCTAGTCTGTAACTTCAGCCTCTTCACGAGCTTGGAGTTAATTACATTGTGAGTTGATGCCGAGTCAAACAACACGATGACATCATGATTGGCCACTTGTCCTTTCATCTTAATTAACTCCGTATCATTAAAGGCTGTATATCCCGTTGCTGTAGGCTTAGATAGGATGTTATCAGGTGCACTCGTTACTAGCTTAGCAACAGATACACATAACAAACAAGGTACTGACCTCTGAGAAGATCCTGCTAGCTGAATCTGCATCTGTTCCGCTCTAGGACTTCCCTCCATTTCGACGTCGCATTCTGAGGTTACCATCTCAGCCATCCGACGATCCTTATTTCGTGGACAATCTTTCCACTGATGAGGTTGAAGGCAACCAAAACACAAGCCTTCTCTCCTCGCTTTTTCTCTTTGCTCTAGGTTTAAGGGAGACTTTAACCAAGCCCGGGCTACCATTGGTGTTACTTTCCTCTTCACTCCAATGGTGGTACTTGATTTAGGAGTTTCAGCTAGTTTCGCTTGCTTGGCTTGACCACTCGGCTGAGAGCACTTGGCATCTTCATAGTTCAGGGCTATGGCTATTGCATCATCCAACGTGTTCGCGTACTTAGTCCGAACTTCTATTTTAATCCGATCATTCAATCCAAATATGAAATCTTTCACTTGGATTGATTGAGGTAGGGGTTCATCAACCTTCATTACGCTCTCTCGAAACTTATCAGTGTATTCTGTCACTGACAAATTTCTCTACCGAAGGATTCTATACTGATCCCAAGGTCGGGATGCTTCGTCAGAAGGTAAGAAGTGTTTCCTAAATTCCCTTTTAAACCCCTCCCAGATAGTGGATGCAATACCATCTTTCTGTTGTTTAATCCACCACCGATCCGCTGCCTCACTAAACTTGTGGGTGGCCTTGCGGATTTTCTTGATATCATTTCTGATTTCACAAATGGCGAACGCCTCGTCCCATTTGTGCAACCAGGTCTCAATGATATCGGAACTACGGTCATTCATCCGACCAGAATACTTTTCCGGCCTATAATTGGCAATATTAGGTACTTTAGCCCTCCCAGGCTCGACCGTCCGGTTACATCGGAGCCTTTCCTTTCTCATCTCGAGAAGGTCTGGCAGACATACTGTGTATCACTCTTCTAAGTTCAGACTGCCCTACATTTGCCTGTAACTGTTGCGCTAATAACTGCCGCAAGGCATCCTCCAGTAATGCAATCCTGCAAGGCATCCTCAAGTAATGCAATCCTCATCAGTTTTGGTTGCCTAGCTTCAATAGCTTTGTCATCACCCAACAATTCTTGGAGTAGCACTAGCATTTCTATGTCGGTGTATCTTCCACAGTTCAGTGGGGAGAAGGCATGCCAACAATTGGTAGCCAGTTTCATGCTATTGGACTTCCGGAGTGCAATGCCTCCACATCGGCAGCCCAATCAGTCCTCAGCAGGTCACGAGGACAACATGCAGTTCCTATGTCTAGGAGCCTATCAAAGTGCCATACCACCCAAGGATCAGGAGTTCGCAGTAGTAGCGTGGTGGGATGACTGGTCTCAGCAGTTTGGCTTCCAATCTTCATAGCTATACCGGTTCTTAGGAGTTTTTATTGAGCCGTCATGTTATCGTAATAGAACATTCGTTCCTCAGCCTTTTGGAGCGGTACCATATCGGTCCTAGTGCCAGACTGTTTTCCCTCAGTTCTTTGGTATCATCATCCATAATTTAAGGAGGAGGGAATGTCACATGCACCTCACGGTGAATAAGTTTAAGGGTGATACACACACACACACACCCAATAAGCAGGAAGAATGGCTCATGAAGTTGGAAGACTACTTTTGCTATCCCAAGCATGACGAGGAGCGCAATATATTTGCTGGCATGCATTAATAGGATTATGCTCACTTGGTGGCGGTACATGAGGGACTCTCCACAAAGGCCAACTACTTGGGCGGAGTTCAAGGCCGCTACATTTGTAAAGCCCATAATAGGTAATGTCAATTAATGTTTTTGCACAATCACTCCATAGTGATGCTAATATTTTTTTCCTTTGCCATGATATTAATAGGAAAAAAGAGCTTCTACAACAATTGATGATGGCACGTGGAAATGATCCAGTTGCATCTGCTAAGTATGGGGATGCTCAAAAGTTTCGACTACATGTGAAAAAGGAAACATATTGGCAATACTTGTTTGAGCGAGGGATTTCCATCATCAACAATTTGCGAAGCCATGATTTGGAATTGCCCGATGGGTTTGAGACATTGGTGCTCAGTGTCACGAGGACGTGAAAAGTGATGTAAAGTATCTCCGTAACTCAATCTACGCAGTTCCAAGGCGAGTTCGCAGTTCTAGGAAGTGCCATAAGTCATTTATGAACTTTTTGAAAATTTTTGTACGGACTGTACAGACGTCCGTACGTACGGAGAGGGAGGGACCGTCTGGGCCTCCAGTTCCGGGCAGGGAGCCGCCATACCGCCAAGACAAACTGCGAGGCTTCCGATGAGGAAGAGGCTGTCACCCTAAAAACGGGGGGGGGGTTAGAAGTGGGAGGGTGGAGCCTAGGTGTGACGGGAACGGAGGTGGCGCACGAGGTGGCGGACGGGGGGTGGGGAGGAATGGAGAGGCGGAGGGGGCGAGGTGGCGCGAGTGAACGGGGGGGGGTCGGCCGGGGTTGTCTTTTGCTATGGTGGACCTTTGTGCACATGTTTCTGGCTGCGTGGTGGCTTTTGGAGCTGTTTTGGACCAGTGCAGGCTGCAGGAGGAACTTTCCCTGTTGCTTTTGGCACCCTCTCTCAGGCACAGATCTCGAGGCAATCATTTCGGGGCAGATCTGTGGACCATCTTTCCTCTACAACTCTTTCTTGTTCATTCTCTGCTCTCTACCTTCATTTTTCTCTTCTCCTGATTGCTAGAAGAAACTTGCACCCTGCGGGGAGCCTGGACAGAGGATAGGTGTGAGGAAGGAGCTCGCCCCTTTGCCACAGACAGCGGGAGTTGGTTTTAGGTTTTGTTTTTCCTTGTTCTTTCTTGCTTTGTAGCTTTTTGTAGTGCATGCGTGTTGTGTGCAGTCCTTTCAGGACTCCTACAAATTCTAGCAAGCACCCAAAGGCAAGGGTGATCCTGTGGAAGGCCTAAGAACAATGTGGATGCATGTGATAGCCTTGAGGCTGCCTTGAGCTCAGTTTGATAGTGGTTTGGATGCCTGAATGCCTCTAAGTTGTGTCAGATCAGAAGTGAATGCGTGAGTATGCCTTGCCAGTGGGAATTCTAGTGGTGCACTTGGATTAGATGCCTTGAAGACATGTAGAGGATTTGCAGAGAGAAACAGTGCAGGGTTGAACCCTTGTTGTAAAGCTTTTCCATTTAGAAGCATTAAATAAATATCGTAAGGGGCGCCAAGGCATTTGGGGCCAGTGGGTGCACACTGTGTACTGTTTTCATTGAGCAGGGGCATTCTAGCCTCACCTTTGTTGTTGTTGAAGCTTGTTCGTGCTAAGTGATTGAAGTGACTAAAGCTTGCATTGTGGCCATTTATGAAGTTTATGATTGAGTAGAAGAAGATCACTGCCCTTTTGTTTATCGAGGTCCGGTTTCAGTGGTTCCACTGTCGGGATCGTCACCATCTTCCTACAGAGTTGAGAGCCCTGGTAGTGTTGGGTGAAGGACACCTTCAGTGCAATTGTTGCTATAGCAATCAATCTTAGCAAGCATGTCACACCGTGAGAGGTCATTGACCATTTCAGAGCAGGAGGGGCAGGACAGAGCATCAGAGAGCTTTGATGAGGAGCACAGTACCAGCGGGGGTGATGACCAGCAGGACAGTGGGGCACATCTAGTCTCTCTTGAGCATGCCACGGAGGACTCACAGGATGAGGTAGACGAGGCAGAGGAGCTTGATCCCAATGCACTTTTTCAGCTACGAATGCAAAGTGTAGGGGGAGCCTTGTCGCAGTTGCAACATGCTGTCACGGAGATTATGCAAGCTCCTCCCCCTATGGTTGCTTCCCCTGGAAGCAAAAAGTCATCTCAGAAGAAACATAAGAAGCACAAGAAGACCCCTAGGCATGTTTCTTTCGGTGGACAGCCGTCAGAGATGCCCTCGATCACCCCTGTAGCGGGTAATGCCAATAACTTTCATTCAGTAAATCAGGGACAGCAAGCCCTTCCTCAGCCCAAGATGCATCCAGGATATTTTGGAGGGGGATCAGTTTTTCAAGCAATGGTCGCACCATCTGCAGAGGCACCCAGAATGCCACGTAGCTTTATGGGCTGCACGCAGCCGGGAATGCAGAATTTCGAGCAACCTATGATGGGTGGAATGCCCCCTGCAAATGCCAATATGATGTACTCAAACATTGGGATGCAGTCTGGGACAATGGGCAATACTTGGAATATGCCACAGATGCAGGGAGCGGGACCTGGAATGCCAAACCCCACCATGGGTACGGTTGGAATGGCTCAGAATGTGGGAGCAGTGATGCCCCCACCGTTTTTACAGGCCCCCGTTATGACAATCTCACCCCTAAAGGCAAATTGAAAGATTACAAGGAGGGAGGGGCAACTGTCAAGTTTGAGACTTTCAATGGGATGCAGGACAAAGTGAAGGCTTAGACATTCGTGCAACAATTTGATGCTGCCTACTAAGGTGGACACTTCACAGAATCCTCCAAAGTCTGAAAGGCAGCCACCTTTTTGAAGGGCAATGCGCTCCAATGGTGGACCAACCTCCTCTTGCAAGGCAGAGCACCTACCACTTGGGTCGAATTCAAGCAGGTCTTCTCAGCAGCATGGCTCACTACCACTTTTGAGGTGGATATCATGACCGCCTGGTACAGGTTGGATGCTGCAAATTGCAGAAATTTGGAAGACTACAATAAGAAGTTTTGGGAAGCCCTATTGCCAGTGAATTCTTAGAGACATGTACCGCTGTCCGAGCAAATTGAAAGATATTGCTGCGGGTTGCCAAAGGAGATTCGGGACTACTGCACGAAGACAAGGGTTTCCAATATGTCTTAGTTGGTTGAGAATGCCACTACAGCTTATGCACTAATGCAAGGGAAAGTTTCTGGGTTCAAAGGAAGCTCACAGGAGACATCAAGGTCAAAGGGCAGCAAGACAAAATCCCCTAAGAAGTTCAAAAAGTTTTCGCAGCCCATGAAGGCAAAGTTTGTTGGAGGACAGACCGACCTGCATGTCTGATGAGGAAAAGCAAATTCTTTATGATGCCAACAAGTGTTATATTTGCAAGGAGGAAGGCCACAAGGCTTTTGAATGCCCACATAAGAAGTGGAAGTTCCCTCCTTCTGAGCAGGGTGAGCACAAGGAGGAAAAGAGGACTGATCAGAAGAATAAAAAGACCAAGCCCACTGCTGGTCTTTTGCTAGACTTGATTGGGACTGTTCAGAATACAGATGCTATACAGTTATGCTGGGCATGGGGCAAGATAAGAGACCAGACAGCTCTGATGTTTTTCGATCCAGGAGCCAAGGCCAATTTCATTTCTCCAGAGCTGGCTGGAAAGTTAGGAATAAGGGCAGAAGAGATGGGTCCTTTGTGTGATGCAAATATGGCTTGTCCGGGAGTCAGCCAGTCAGTTACTCCGGTGATAGGCAAGCTGCGGATGCATATTCAGAGCTACGTGGACACAGAAGAGTTCTATATTATGCCGTTGAATGGTTGTGATGTGTTACTGGGGATACCTTGGCACTTTCGTGTTGGGGCTGTTTTGGATACAAAGAATAAAACAATCACAATCACTCACCGTGGCAAGACCCACGTTCTGGATGCTAAATTGAAGGGAGAATCCATCCCTGTTGTATTTGCTTCTGCCATAGGCAACGTAATGAAAAAGCATCTTTCAGCGTACTTGTGTTTGCATCTGAAAAGAAGTCAGTAGAAGAAGAGTCTCATTTTTCTAAGCTGGAAAAACAGCGGACAGATTTTCTTTTTCAGTTTAGGGACTGTTTTATGACTCACTTCCACAGGAGTTTCCCCCTGAAAGGCCAGAAGACCACACGATAGATATAATCCCTGGTAGCAGTCCTCCTAACCGACCTCCTTACAGGGTCAGTGCAGCCCAGCAAGAGGAAATTATGAACCAGGTCAAGGACCTGCTGGAGAAGGGGCTGATTCAGCCCAGCTCTTCACCTTACTGCTCACCTGTGCTCTTGGTCCAGAAGAAGGATGGATCTTGGCGGATGTGCATTGACTATAGAGCCCTCCATAAGATTACCATTAAGAAGAGATTCCCTATACCTCGGATAGATGATATTTTGGATAGGTTACAGGGGTCTGGAATGTTCAGCCGCATTGATCTGAAGAGTGGTTATCACCAGATCATAATTCAGCTAGACGATGTTCACAAAACAGCATTTCGTACCACATTTGGTTTGTACGAGTTTCTTGTCATGCCATTTGGGTTAACTAATGCACCTGCCACCTTCAAAAGAATGATGGACATGATTTTTAGAGAGCACCAAACCTTTGTTGGCACTTTCTTCGATGATATCATCGTGTTCTCTCAGGATGAGGCTGAACACAAGAAGCACCTTGTAATTGTTCTCGAGGAGCTACGGAAGCATAAGCTGCTTGTCAATGCCAAGAAAAGTGAATTCTTCATGCATGAGATCCATTTTCTCGGGCACATTGTTTCCAAGGATGGAGTTAGGATGGACCCTGCCAAGGTAGAGGCCATCAGGAATTGGCCACACCTGAAGAACATCCATGAAGTACGTAGCTTTCTGGCCTTCTGCTCGTACTACAGGAGGTTCATTCGGTATTTTGCGGAGATTGCATTTGCTTTACATGCCTTACAGAAGAAGGGGTGTGTGAGAGCATATTTTTATACTATGGTCTACACCCACTGTTGGAGTTGATGACGTTAGTGGGGATGTCATAGTAGCTTATGCGTGATGAAGTTTATGGTTTTTAACCTTATGAGTGACTATCACGAGATCGAAACTGCACTATGTTGTGTTTGTAGAGGATGAGTTTGGAAATGTTCCTGGATTTATCTAGGTATATACAACAGGCTTCTCTTGGCTCAGACATGTAGTAACAAGCAACAGATAGCGGCATTATCTTTCACTGAAGCAGAGTACGAGGCAGCCAGCCTGGCAGTTTTTGAAGCCACATGGTTGAGGCTTCTACTGAGAGAAATTTGGATGCCACAGGATGATGGTACAGCTATGTATTGTGACAATAGAACTTGTATACGTTTGGAAAAAAAACTGTGTTTTTCATGCAGGGACAAAGCACATTGAGGTGCTGTTTCATTTCATCAGGAAAAAGCTTGTATCAAAATAGATGGATCTCATATTTGTACCACAAATCAGTAGGTTGTTGATATTTTGACAAAGCCGTTGGGTGGCAAGAAATTTGAATGTTGCAAGGATATGCTTGGGCTGCAAAATATCAAATTGAGCATTAAGGGAGAGTGTAAGAGTTTAATGCTCATTAAAGCCTATAAATGTAACTACATATGTTTTGAGTGTCTTGAATGAAGAAAAGTGGACTTCTTTTTGATTAGCCTTCTCCTTTAGTGCTAGCTTGTGTCACGGCTGAGTCTGCCCTTCACCTCCGGAGTGCCGACAGAAACTCAGTACGAAGACCTTGCATAATGGATGCTCAAGTATGTGTGGGTGTGTGGATTTGTATATTTGAGAGCATGTGTTTATACTATGGTCTACACCACTGTTGGGCGCTGATGACGTCAGTGGGGATGTCATAGTAGCTAGTCATTGCTATGCGTGATGGAGTTTATGATTTCAACCTTATGAATGCCTATCATGAGATTGAAGCTGCACGAGGTGTTGTGTTTTCAAAGGATGAGTTTGGGCATGTTCCTGGATTCATGTAGACATGTGTTTTTAGTATCTTGTTCATGTGTGTACTCTCACACATGTTTTGTATGCTGTCCCTCTTTGATAGTGAGAGTTAAATCAATACAAGTCGGCTGTTTCTTGTTCCTACTTTGCTTCCCATTGGTCCATCAAAGGCTATATGGGAGTGTATTTACTAGATCTGGACAGCATTCCCATTTATCATTGAGGGTGCTGATACTGAAAAAGGGTTGTTACATTCTAGTTATATGGTAATAGGACTTTGGACAGATTTGTTGACATCGATCTTTAGAGAGGCCATAGACTGGTTTAATATAAACTCAAAGTTGTAACTAAATATAATTAATTGTGTGGGTTTTTGTATGTAATCTTGCTGGGGTGTGTTTGAATTATGTGGGTTAAACTGATGGTAAAAAATTGTGGGTAAGGGCCTTGATGCGGTTTGCAAGGTGGTTGGGCATCACAAGGCTTTTGACACAAGTATGGCGCTCATGTAGGCAAGCTACCAAATTTAGACATGGAAGTGAGTCCAAGGTCTAGGGGGCCACTAAGGACTCCAATTTGGAGTTGTCATGTTTCGTTGGGAAGAGACTCAGCCTTACATGCCTGTGTTTTGTTTGTACATGAAAGGTTGTAGTAGTTATCAGGTTTTCATCGTTGTGAAAGTTGTATGTTAAACCAATGCGTCTCTCTCTGTCTTTGTCTTCCGCCATTAGCTTTCTTGCAGCTTCTCCATCTTTCATCTTCTGGTATCTTCCTCCCTTCTGCAGATCAGCTTTCATCTTGTTCTTACAGATCTTAAGGTAGTAGAGACATAGCATGCATAGTATTATATTATAAACTAGAGAAAATGCATACATGCTTATATTTGCTTCGAACAATTCATCTAATGTAAGATTTGTTAGTAATACATAAGTTTGTAAGGATATGAAAAATATTTGAAGGTTTATCAAGAGGTACATGGCTTTGATGTAAATTGTTTGGTGTGTAGGCATTATTGCCTTTGAAGCTAGAAACATATTCTTTTATAATGATGCCAATGTTTAGTGCCTAGGCTGTAATTTTTTTGAAGCTAGAAGTGTGCTCCAGTCATAGAGCCCAGGGAACCCCGTTCCCTAGCTGTGGAACGCTGGAACGGCGTTCCCTTTAGATATGGTTATGGAACGCCAGACTTCTGAAACAGCTACGGAACACTAGAGAACACCTATGGAACATCTAGGGAACGTTCCCTATGCCGTTCCCCAACCTAAATCTTGTCTATCATTCGGATTTTGTTTATGTCCTAAGTTCCTCACTCCAAATTTGGAGTCCTGAGTCATCTATCATCAGGATTTTGTTTATGTCGTGACATCGTGACTCCAAATTTTGTCCAATAGCAGTTGTGCAGATAGTATGTTTTCTAGTGAGTATGGTGATGTGGTGTTCCCTTCCCGTTCCTGTTCCCGTTACCTAGGATTTTGGCATTCATGTTCCTTAGGGGGTTGGCATTCCATTGGCATGCACGTTCCCTAGTAACTATGGCTCCAGTTTCAAGAAACTCTTCTTAATATTGTTGTCATCAAGATCGCCATTGATTTAGGATAGGCTAGAGAAGTCTTTTTTCAAGGGAATGATGTTTATCTTAATCGTTGTAGTGTATTGCATAAGTATAATGTTTTGCTGTATTTCTTTTAGCTTAGTTTTGGTTTAACAAATCTCTTTCAAGAAGCATTATAGGTTTAACAAATCTCTTTCAAGAAGCATTATAGCTGTATAGGTTCAAGTTGTCTAGCTGTATAGGTTCGAGTCGTCTAGGGCAACCAAGTTCTCTCTCTCTCTCTCTCTCTCTCTCTCTTAGAAGTTAGATTGGAGTTGTTTATATGATTCTGCTATGTTGGTCCCTTAGCAAGCAGATGGGGCCCCCAGAAGTTTCCCGTTTGTCTCAAACCCCCTAAGCCTTTGTGGAAGCTTCACCTTCAAAGTGTCTTCAGAACAATAAAGAATTTTTGCATTATGTTTGAAATAATGGTGCACAAATGTCAATGATGGTCCATAGAATATTGGTTTGTATTTTGACTGCTAATATAAATTTCCAGGCTTGTCTTATCAATGGACATAAAGTTGGATGTACGTGAAAGAAGAACATGTGAAAGTGAAGCCTTAATTGAATTTATTATTTGGGTCCAGATCTAATAAGTGCTTTCATATCTTGATAAACATCACGTATGGGTTCTTGAATTAGTTGCACAACTGTACCCAATATTCATCCTAATCATGTAGTCAAATTTCAAGGCTGTGAGTGATATACAGTTGATGGGTGGGGTCTTTGCTCAAATGCGAAGAATTTAAGTTTCAATGCTGCAGTCAGATTGAACTTGTTGATCTTCTATACTTGGAAGTTTGTAAACTATCTCTGCCTCTACTTACATATGGATTTTTAAAAATAAAAGTGCAACTATCCATGTCTTGAATTGGTAGGTATTTTTAAGGGGTTGATCCTTTGATACTGCAACAGGTTCTTCATCTGTGGAGGCTGCAATCAATTGGATAGTCGAACATGAAAACGATCCTGACATAGATGAGATGCCAATGGTATGTGAAGTATGTTTTAAGAAGCTACAAATAATCTTAGGCACATGGAGTTATAATAGCAAGCACTTTAGATGGATAAAGGTGGGCAATTTTAGTACGTAAGGTAGGGTGGATTATAAATGCAATTGAAGCACAGCAGGGGGAATCTTGGCCTCTCAAAATTGTATTACTTGAAGAGGCCCAATGTAGTCGATGGAAATTTCTCTAGTGCCTACAAATTTTAAACAGCTTCAGCCTGTTTCCCCAAGCCAGGACTAAAAGTGCCACTAAAACCCACATCAAACTAAGTAGTTCATACTGATGTTACAAATAAATTGAAATTCAATAGTGGTTGTTCCTCCATCAATCTTATGGTATTGGAGGGTTCTCTTGTGGCACTTCTTCAGCAGTGCTGCAAACACCATATATCTTGCTGGGAATTTATGATTAATGGAGGTTTGGTGATATCCTTCAAATTTAGCATTGGTTGTGACTGTGCCTTCGAGGAGTAGTCCAATTGTCTTAGTATAGTTTGTAAATATATCAGATATGCAGGTATATTTGTGATTTGTGGGTCATGATTCCATACTCCTGTAAAAATTTCACGAAGCCTGACTTATACAATCTAATTCTAACGCATTCATCACCTAGTTTGTAGAGGAGACATGATTTATGGATGGATGAGGCAGACACGCAAAATGCCCAAAGGGGTCAGTTTGCCAGCCAACACGAGGCACCTTGCTAAACTGTTCTTTGATGTAGCGATGACCAAGAGTTGTCTGGTCAAATATGCATAGTTGCCTCGTTATGCATGCACCATCCTCCATTCTGAGACAATTTTGATAATAGAATATAAATATTAGAGTGACCACGCTACGAGCAAGGCAAGAGAAGGTCAATAAAAGCTGAGATAAACTATAAACCAAATAAACTGAAAGTGGCATATTACTCATAAAGAGTACAAGCATTTACATGAACTCAAGTTGCCCCTTTTTTGCAAGCTTCTTTACAGCAGGATTGGTTGTCTCCTTTGAATAACTTTGGTGAATTTGTTGTCAATTCCATCGTATACTTTTAAGAGGTAATTTACTTGTTTTCGTGTAGTTTATAGATATGGGGTATCCAATTATGCATGGTACTGATTCTATGAGAATGGATTCCATCAGCATACAGTAGGCATGTGGTAAATGGGGCCGGTGGTTTGAAGGTTTGCCAAAAGATACCTAAATGAAGACAAGACCTTTGTGGAAGTTGATACTTTGGCTTGGTTTTTTAACATGTGTGTACGAAGTCTGTTAACTCTGATTGAATTGCCATCATGCTTTTCAGACTATTATTCTTTTAAGGTAATCAGAACTCTTTAGCTACAGAGGTGGACATGTGAAGTAGTGTCTCTCTCCCAAGTGAAGCAGAGAGGATAGCTATACTACAGTTTGATAGTCTTTCCAGTGTAGTGCGTCATATCTGCTTCTGTTATCCGATAGTCTGTCATGAATTGGTAAGTGACGCTTCCTTCCTGTCACATGCACCCCTGCACTTGGGTGCAAGGTGACACACTGGCTACATCGACAAGTGCATTATAGTTCCCAGATAGGAGATTTTGTCGTATGCTGTGACCCCTTTGTGAGCCCTTGTCCAGGGACAGTCAGGCACAAGCTACGTAGGTCAGTCTCTCAGCCTTAGGTCAAGTCAGTAGTCAGTTCTTGTTCACTAGTACCCACTGGAGAACAGTAGGTTAAGTGTCTCCATCTTATAGTTTAGGTCTTAGCCTAGGTTAGGAGTCCCTTTAGGGTCCCCAAAGGCTGGACAGGTAAGCAGGGAAGGCAGCCTGCAAAGGCTGCCCAAAAACTCCCTTGGCAAATGAGCCAGGGAGGGCTTTTTATAGGCTGGTTGTAGGCCAGCCAGTCTGTAAAACAGACTGAGTCAGTCTGTTTACAGACTGGGTTGGCTCAGTTCAGCCCTATAAAAGGGCCCCTTGGCTGCCCTGTTTTCTCATTCAGTTTGCTCCTGCCTTCAGTCCTCCTACAGCTCCACTTCAGCCTCCTGTGCAGCCCCTGAGATCCTCAGATCTGGCCCTGCTCTAGCCTCAGTCCCTTGGCCATCAGTTCAGCCTGATTTGAAGGTGACCACGCAGCACAACAGTCGGAGGTTTGGACCAGCAAACGGAGAGAGGTTTGGACACTGTTTCCTCAGCTTTCTCAGCTCTCTTTTACAGTTTACACAGCTCACTCTCAGCTCTATATTTCCGTCATCTCTCAGTTCTCTCATAGGATCTATCACTTCTAGCTTTCACTCTCTCACTCATGCAGTAACCCTGCATTCCGCTAGACAGCACAAGCCTCTTCCTTGCCTTACAGAAGCGTCCTACATCGTCAGTGTGGACAGCATCAAGGTCTCGGTATTGGTCGGCGTTGCCTCTCAGGTCTTTGGGTCTGCTATATGTGTGCACAGTGAGCTCTTCAGAAGCGTGTTCTGTGCTCTCTTGAAGAGTGTTCTTTGTATTTCTCAGTTCTCCAAGTATAAAGCAAATTCTCCCTTGATTGGGGGAGGGGGCCCTCAGTGGGTACAGGGACCCAATCGGTTGTCGACTCGACTCTCTCTCTACCCTCATCTCCTTCCTCTCTCTATGGTAAACAACGCTCATTCCTCGCTAAAGTTTTAAAGAAGGTCTTGCTATGAATTACACGATCATATAACCGTTGCATGTTACACTTCCACTGTTAGGGGGTAGCATGAATTGCCTGGCATTGGGCAAGAGGGAATCTGGGTTATTGTATTGATCATGTTCCATTGTTATTGCACAACACGTGCAGAACACAT
This sequence comes from Dipteris shenzhenensis, assembly GCF_047967505.1. Classification (NCBI taxonomy): domain Eukaryota; kingdom Viridiplantae; phylum Streptophyta; class Polypodiopsida; order Gleicheniales; family Dipteridaceae; genus Dipteris; species Dipteris shenzhenensis. Next base: position 8,379,246 of record NC_141603.1, on the reverse strand, counting down.
GCAGATTTTTAGGAGGTCAAAAGAATAGCATCTAAGGATAACGATTTGGCTCTCCAATGAGAGGAAGGGCTGATTCCAATTGTTTCTAGTGCATGATTCTATGTGGGTGGAGGGGCAGTTGTGAAATCCAGCAGCAATAACTAGGGAAATCCAGACTTAATTTTTTTTTCTTCACAGATATAGGTGCAGCATTGTCTACCTATGTATGTCCTCAAATCTCTCCACAGAAGGTCTAATGGCCTCTTGAATGCATCTTATACTAGGATTGAGCGTGTGCATGCGAGTGTTGTTGTAAACCTGACTCGATTTCTTTGTGCGATGGAAGAAGGTAGATTAGTATAGGTGACACAGAACTTACAAAACTGATGATTGTATAGAAGATAAACAAATGTCAAGGGCAGCTACACAAATGGTATCTAGGGCCAGGTCATCAAATGCATTGCCATGCTAGAGGAGACAATCACTCATTGGACTCACCAACAGTAAATTAACCTGAATCAGGTGAATGAATGGACACTTGTAGAAGAGTATGCCTTTTTGACGGGCCACTTTCCATGAGGCATAATCCTTACAATCAAGATTTACTACTCTTCCAAAGAGGCATATGCTTGTGAAGAAGACACTTCTATTTATTACATTGTAATGTACCCTCTCATCAAGGGTTGTGCACACCTTTTAAATGTGTGGCTCTTCACTCTCTAATTTAACATATGCTTTGGACATTCTATGCAATATAGATATTCTTGTTCTAAGCTATCATTATAGTCTCCTTTCTGCTCCCAAGTCACTAATGACAGGAGATTACTAGGATTTCTTACACTACCTAAGAAGGACAAAAGTGAAAAAAGGTTATCATAGTAAATGGATATCTACTCTATAAGAGTAGTCTTGGATATAAAAGACACCAGGCTTCAATTGTTATATGAGTGTCATGATAGAATGCGGGATATCTAGGGATTCAAAAGACTTATGCTCTTATGAAAAGACAGTTTTAAGATTTCTAAGACTATGTTGTTGAGTGGCAGACGTGCCAAGACAAAAAGGCAGAACATCCTAAGCTAGGTGGTTTGCTACTTTGTTCCTTGCCGAGGCTATACGATAGAGAGACTAGCTGCCCAAGAGACAGAGACCAAATCGTGATACCTAGCCAGAGTGTCCACTTAGAGGGTGATTAATGATTTTTTCCAGTTAGATCGTGTTGACACAAGATGAGGCTTAGGGATCTCTCCTCCATGTTTGCTGGAGTAGACACAGCCGACGGGGTTGATATGGGCAAAATGGTAGGTGTCAGAATGATACAAAGTGTGCTTAGAAAACCAATTATTGGCTTTTTGCCTAATTTGCTGTTGAAAAGTGTTTGACAATGATAAAAGATGAGAATCGATGCTTATCTACACCAGTTTCACGTGCTGTAGGAAACACCATGTAATTTTGAGAGAGTTTGGCATTTGAATGCTATGGGTAAAAATTCAGTTTGTACAAAACTGCACATCAATGAAATAATTGCATGCACATAAAGATTTTGTGCTTGTGCTACATTATGTGCACATATCATCATGGGCACTCTCTGCCTATCATTGTACTTTGCAATTATGTGATAGGTCGTTAATGATCCCAACATGTTGCATGGTGTGTACATGTTGCTCAAGCATTGACTCTCATGTGTGAGAGAGAGAGAGAGAGAGAGAGAGAGAGAGAGAGAGAGATTAATGTCGGGAGGCCTCACGGGCCTACAAGACAAAACACGCACCAAAAAGGTAAACACCAAACATCAGTTATAGACCGAGTCTCTTGGGAGTGTGTATAGCCCTCACAAAGTTATTATAGGTTAACTATGGTCTACTACAAAAGATGATCGGCCTGCATTACACCAGTTTAAGACTGAGAGTCTTTAGGTTTGGATTTGAAATCTCTGATTAGTGCTTTTCCATCTCTATAAACAGCCATTTTCAGTCCTTTCGAGCATCCTTCACTTTAGTCAATTCAGCGGCCTTCAGTTTGAGTTGAGTTGGGGTGAAGGAAAGAAAGAAAGAAAGTCTATTAACGTCCACTGGAGACCAAAAGGTCTATGGGACAGCAAAAAACCCTCTAGTACATCTGCTTTAGGGAGGGCACATGGCAGCTCCCAAGGAGTGCAAAAAGCAACCCCGATTATTTAGAGTACCTACATGATATTTCGGAAGAGTAAACAGCCATACATCTGTTTAAGACTGAGAGTCTTTTGGTTTTGATTTTAAACTCTCTGATCAGTGCTACCCCTTCACGGTAAACTGCCCATTTCCCATCCTTTCTGGCAACCTTGACTTTAGCTAATTCAGTTGCCTTAATCTTGAGTTGAGTTTGTGTAAGCTCCTCTGCTATCCATACTTTGGTGCCCTTCAGCTTGTAAGATTGTCGAAGAAGCTTGATCCGCATATCTTTTGACTTCAGTGTAAGGATTGCATGACCTCTATAGTGCAAAATAGAAGCTGGCCTAGAGTTGTCATCATCCTGCTCATCATCATTCACCCACTCGATGTTGGGCAAACTTGATTTGATCTTTGTCAATATTTCACTATATGTATACTCCTCTTTGTACCAATCTTTTGGGAGTCCCCCTATTCTAATCTTCAGCGCATTATCACATCTAGCTTCGTGTTCTTTAATCTTTGCTTGGATATCAGATTTACTTGCTTTGTTGTCCACTTCCACAAACACTTCCTTCCTAGCAGTTTGTACTTTAGTGTGAACAAGATCTTTGATTGTAGAGACTAGCTGTGGGGTAGGGGGGGAATCCTTACAAGATTTTACAGCCTCATCAATTACTGCCTGCTTACCAGGCCCTTCCAAGATGTGAAGTCGGGCCTTTACTTCTGCCAGCTCCAATCGTAGCTCTCTCATTGCCTGCATATAAAAAATCTGATCCTGTTGCCCGAGGATGGGCCGTTTTGAGCCTTCTTGTTGGTAATTTCATGCGTATGGAGAGGGTGTCATGGCTGCAACTGTAGAGTACCTGATGGATGTTGAAGGAGTTCAGGGGGTTGAGGGGGACTTGGAGGAGAGGGTAGGCCAATCCATAGTTGGCTGTATGATGAACCCCCTGGCTTAACTTAACCCTCGGGTTGGGTTGGGGGGTTTAGCCCAACTCGGGGTTAGGGAGGACTAGAACTAGACTAGGATTAGACTAGGTACGGACGGGAGATATTGAGGATGGAGAGGTGTTAGACGGGTAGAGGTATGGCTGTACGGCTGTACGGGAGGGTACGGGATTGGATGTACGAGAGGTGGGGAGATACGGATGTACAAAAGAGGCTGTACGGGGGGTACGGCTGTACGGAAGGTAGGGGGAGGCTGTACGGGTGGTACGGTACAGATGGTACGGAGGTTGTACAAGGAAAGAGGTTGTACGGGAGAGGTACGGAAGATACGAGGAGGTTGTACATAAGGGGCGGTATTGGAGAGGCTGTACGGGAAGGTACGAACGGTACGACGGGCTAGCTACGAGAGGCTGTGTACGGAAGGTACGATGGGCTACGAACGGTACGATGGGCTAGCTACGGGAGGCTATGTACGGAAGGTACGGGAGGCTACGTACGTGAGCTCCTCCGCTATCCATATTTTATTGCCTTTCAACTTATTGGTTTGCTTGAGAATCTTGCTTCTTTTCATCTTGTTCTGAAAGCATACTTTGGCTTGTATCCCCTCCTGTAGGACAGCTATTACATCTTCAGCATCCCACTGTTAGAATGTCACTGCCCCACCTATGATTTGAGGGGACAAGGGGGCAGGAGACTATAGGGGGCAGGGGAAGGAAAAACAGAGAACCTACCTGGCTGGAACCCACGCAGCAAGAGGATGATGGCGTGGCATCTTAGGCGCCTCCTGGAGCAGCATACTGGCTGCATTTGGGGGCTGCATCAGCAGCCCATGTGCTGGGCACATGGGCCCTTATATAGGCGTGGCCCAAGCCGGCCGGATCAGCCAAGGAATGGCCGGCCAGATCAGCCAAGGAATGGCCGACCAGGCTGGTTGGTGGAGGGCCGAGAGGTCGGTGCTGCAGCAGGGGGCCGATCCCCTGCTGGTTGGTTTTTCTGAGCCCAGCAATGGGCCTATATAAAGCCCCCCCTATCCCCCTCATTTCTCATCACCAGCAATGACAGCCTTGCACCCGAGCAAGCGTGCAGGGAGAGGAGAATACTCAGCCTTTTGTATCAGCATCTCTTTGCTGTTTGGTGCTCACCTTTTGAGCTTTTGTCAGCCCACTGTTAGTGGAAGAATACATCTAAGTTTTGTCTCTATCTCTCTATCTCTCCTTGAGTGTTGTATGAGCTGCGATCGGGAGTGAGAGGAGTGAGTGATTCTATCCTCTGCTTTCCAACATGGTATCAGAGCAGGGTTTCCAGCTCCAGAATGGAGTTCCTCAGCAAGAAGGCGACTCCAATCGACACTCAGGTTTGCTGCGTGGTCAAGTTCTCTACTGCAAGTTCATTTTCAGTTTGCTGTTTGCTATTACAGCAAGGATGGAGGACAAGGATTCATCTATTGCCCCTTCAGCCCCTTCTCTTCCTTCCTCCCCCCCCAGATTTATCTCTTTCACCATCCCTAACTTTGGAGAGTCAGGGAAACTAGATGGGTCAAACTACCCGATCTAGAAGGTGAAGATCCGAAGTCATTTAGTGGCTTGGAAGCTGTGGAAGTTGACAACGGGAGTGGAGGGAAAGCCGGGAGATCTGTTGGACGACAAGGGGAAGATTCTATTCTAGTAGATGGAGAAGAGCTTGAAGGTTGGGAAGATTTAGATGCCCACTCCCTAACATTGATCATAGGGACCACGGCAGACTTTGTTCTTCTGCACATCCAGATGGTCAAGACGTCTGTAGAGGTGTGGGCTATTTTGAAGGATCTGTACTAAACAGACAACACATCTCATATCTTGCTTCTTCAACATCAACTATACAATCTGGATATGAATGAGGGGGACAATGTTCATGACCATCTGACAAAAGTCAAGGTGGTAAGGGACCAGCTCGTAGCAGTTGGTCAGAAGGGAGACTCAAGTCATCTAGCATTGCTGACGTTACACAAGCTACCTCGTAGTTTCAAGAGTTTCGTGACTACGGTCACTACAGGATAGAGGGCCAATCCTCTCACCTTCAAAGAGCTTGGCCCTTTACTATTGCAAGAAGAGGCTCGGGAAAAGCTAGTTACTCAATCGGATGAGAAGGCTCTCGTGGCAAGGGACACGGCCGGCAAGGGTAAGTTTAAAGACTCCAAGAACAACAAGACCGAGGATGTAGAGAAAAAGAGGTAGATGAATTGCTTTTGGTCATTTCGCTATGGAATGCCGCAAGAAGAAGGTGGACCTCAAGCGAAAGGAGTAGTTCAAATTCAAGGAGCCAAAGACCGAATCGGCAAATGTCACGATCGGCGCTCTCTTTATCATTACTGAGTCCTGCTCAGCCTATGCAGTCAGTGAAGGAAAGAAAGGTTGGTACGTGGATAGTGGAGCTTCAAAACACATGTCCAATAAGGAGTGGTTCAAATCCATGGAATTTACGCATCCCGATTCCAAGGTCATTGTGGGGGATAACCGGACTTGCCCTGTGAAGGGTGTTGGTAGTATTCCATTCATCGCGACTGCAAGAAACGAGGAGCTGATTTTCGGTGTATTGTATTTACCGAATTTGTGCATTAACCTTTTGTCTGTCAGTAAGATGGATAAGCACAACATGTCGGTCTTATTCCACAATGGCAAAGTCAGTGTCACATCCAAGGCAAATGCAAATGGGAAGGTGGTGGCTCAAGGAGTCGAGGAGCATGGGCTATATCGGCTCAACGCTCTGTTGGTGCACGGGGACCATGGCAAATCCAAATTGTGGCATGAGCGGTTTGGTCACGCTAATTATGGCACTCTCATCGAGATGCAAAAGTCAAAGATGGTGGATGGACTTCCATCGATTGTAGGCAATGATCGTGTTTGCTGGGCTTGCTTGGAGGGCAAGCAACACAGGGACAAGTTCCCACAGGAGGCCTCATCATGGGCCAAGAGGTCGCTTGATTTGGTTCATTCCGATATCTACGGCCTGGTGTCAACAAATTCATTCGCAGGTTTGCGGTATTCTCTTTTATTTGTGGATGATTTCAGTCGCATGACTTGGGTATTCTGCCTAGCCAAGAAGTCTCAGGCTTATGATAATTTCAAAGACTGGAAGGCCCAGGTAGAGAAGGAGAGCGGGGAGGTAATCAAAGCCCTCCGCACAAACAGAGGGGGGGAGTTCAATTCTACCGAGTTCAATGGATTTTGCAAGAAGCACGGGATCAAGAGAGCTCACTACAGGTCGCACATAGCAGCAGAATGGAGTTGTCGAGAGGAAGCACAGGACGCCGTCACAGAGATAGGTTTGACCATGTTGCAAGGGAGAAATCCTTCAAAAGCTTATTGGGGTGAAGCTGTGAACATTGCCGTTCACATCCTCAACATAATGAAGACCAAGGCTGTTGATGACAAGACTCCATATGAAGCTTACTATGGTAAAAAGCCAACAATATCTCATTTACTGATTTTCGGTTCTAATGCATTTGTTCATGTGCATAAAGAAGAGCAGACGAAGCTTGATTCCCATAGCTGAAGATGTATCTTTGTGGGATATAGTGAAGAATCCAAGGCCTATTGTCTTTTCGACCCGGTAAAGAAGCTGATCCTTATCAGCAGGGACGTGATCTTTGAGGAGTCAGAGCTCTAGTCTGCAGAAGAGGTTCATGAACTTCCATCATTACCCCCACCCAAGGTCACTATCCAAGAGGTGGAGACAACTGAAGAACTCGAGGATGGAGGAGGAGGAGCACGATGTTCCAGAACCGGCTCCCAAGGCAACTCCAGCAAAGGCACCTCCGTCAGAGAAGAAGCTACCTCAGTGGTATTTGAAGACCTTAGCAGACTCACGGGTCATGGACATTCCCTAGAGCAGTTCCGGAGTGCGGCGATCTCAACGCAACATGAAGACTCCCTCCTTGACTATGCTATGGTGGCTTAGCTTAAGGAGCCCCGTTCCTTCGAGGAAGCGAATGATATTCCGGAATGGCAGGAAGCCATGCAAGCAAAGATGGATGTTATTATGAAAAATAACACCTGGGATTTAGTAGCCAGGCCGACCAAGAGGAAGGTAATTGGGACTAAATGGGTGTACAAGCTTACGTTCAAGTCAGATGGGAGCTTGGACAAGTATAAAGTGAGATTGGTGGTGAAAGGCTATGCAAAGGACTTGACTTCGACGAGACTTTCGTCTCCACAGCCAGGATGGTGACCATTCAGACCATCATTGCCTTGGTTGCTCATCACAGTTGGCCTATTTTTCAAATGGATGCCAAATCTGCATTTTTGAATGGAACCGTGGAGGAGGAGATATATGTGGCACAGTCACCAGGATTTCAGATTCCAGGATCCCCATCAAAAGTATGCAACTTAAAGAAGGCCTTATATGGGCTGAAACAGGCCCCCAGAGCATGGTACCAGCAGATAGATGTTTTCTTTCAGAAGATTGAGCTTCAGCGGAGTCCATCAGAAGCAAATCTTTATCTTGACACAGAGGGGGATTTGCAGCTGGTATTGATCTTGTATGTGGATGACCTCATCATTATAGGGGATCATACGAAGAAGATTGCTCAGGTAAAGAGACTTCTCATGGAGGAGTTCGAGATGACGGACTTAGGCATACTTCATCATTACTTTCTTGGGATTGAGGTGAAGCAGGGAAAGAGCTGTATCTTTATCTCATAGGAGAAATATTGCAGGGAGCTACTCAAACGCTTTTAAATGAAAGATTGCAAAGCAGCAGTGACTCCCATGGAAGCTGGTCTAAAGCTGAGTGTACATGATCCATCTCAGCCGGTTGATTCATCACTGTATCGAAGCATGGTGGGGAGTTTGCTTTACCTCACCAATACCAGACCGGATATTTCTTTCTTAGTTGGATTGCTGTGTCAGTTCTCCACCTCACCCAAGAAGGCCCATTGGGACGTAGGTATGAGGGTGAAGTACTTGAAAGGTACCTGCACCTATGGCATCTGTTACACGAGAGGCATTGAGTTGGGAGGCTTCTACGATAGTGATTGGGCAGGTGATAGTGACACTTGAAGATCGACTTCTGGATACCGTTTCTTACTTTCATCCAGGAGCTGTGTCATGGCTTGGTAAGAAACAATCTACTGTCGCCCTTTTATCTATAGAGACAAGGTACAGGGCTGCTTGTACAGCGGCATGCGAAACATTGTGGCTCAGGTGGATCTTGGAGGACAACGTGGCCCAAGAAATGTGATGGTGATTATGTGCAACAATCAGAGTTGCATAGCAATTGCCAACAACCTCGTGTTTCATGCATGGACGAAGCACATCGAGGTCCACTACCACTTTGTTCGTGAACTCATCGACGAAGGTGTCATAGAGTTGATGTACTGCCAAACCGACGACGACGTCTCGGATGTCTTCACGAAGGCGCTTCCCAGGGAGCAAATGGAACACCTCATTCGACGCATGGGGATCGGCCCACAGTTGTGTCATTGAGAGGGGGTGTTAGAATGTCACTGCCCCATCTGTGAACCGATTTTAGGGGACAAGGGGGCAGGAGACTAGAAGGGGCAGGGGAAGGAAAAACAGAGAACCTACCTGGCCTGGAACCCATGCAGCAAGAGGATGATGGTGCAGCATCTTAGGCGCCTGCTGGAGCAGCATACTGGCTGTGTTTGGGGACTGCATCAGCAGCCCATGTGCTGGGCACATGGGCCCTTATATAGGCGTGGCCCAAGTTGGCCAGATCAGCCAAGGAATGGCCGACCAGGCTGGTTGGTGGAGGGCCTAGAGGTCGGTGCTGCAGTAGGGGGCCGACCCCCTGCTGGTCGGTTTTTTGAGCCCAGCAATGGGCCTATATAAAGCCCCCCTATCCTCCTCATGTCTCATCACTAGCACTGACAGCCTTGCACTCGGACAAGCATGCAGGGAGAGGAGAATACTCAGCCTTTTGTATCTAGAGTACCTACATAATAGTCTGAAGGAGTAATCAGCCATACATCAGTTTAAGATTGAGAGTCTTTTGGTTTGGATTTACTCTCTTTGATTAATGCTACGCCTTCACGGTAAACCGCCCATTTTCCATCCTTTCTGGCAGCCCTGACTTTAGCTAATTGAGTTGCCTTATTCTTGAGTTGAGCTTGTGTAAGCTCCTCAACTATCCCTTCAGGTTGTAAGATTGTCGAAGGAGCTTGATCTGCATATCTTTTGACTTCAATGTAAGGATGGCATGACTTTTAGATTGTTCAATAGAAGCTGGCTTGGAATCGTTACCCTCCTCATTATCACCATCTATCCATTCAATGTTGTGCAAGGCTGCTTTGATCCTTGTCAATATTTCACTATATGTGTCCTCCTATAGGAGTCCCCCTATTCTGATCTTCAGCGCGTTATTACGTCTAGCTTCATGTTCTTTAATCTCTGCTTGAATATCAATCTTACTTGCTTTGGTGTCCACTTCCACATTCACTTCCTTCTTAGGGGTCTGTACTTTAGTGTGAACTAGATCTTTGACTGTAGAGACTACCTGGGGAGTAGGGGTGGAAGCCTTGCAAGATTTTACAGCCTCATCAATTACTGCCTGCTTTCCAGGTCCCTCAAGAACCTGAATTCTAGCTACTGCATTTGCCAGCTGCATCTTTAACTCACTTATCTGCTCCTGTAAATAAAAAATTTATTCATGGTGCCCAATTATGGGTCAATCCAGGCCTCCTCGTAGGTACGTGTGTGCATACAGAGAGGGTGTTTTGGCATATCGGACATGTGCATACGGAGACGGTGTCTTGGTGTATCGGACATGTGCATATGGAGAAGGTGTCATCGCTGCAACTGTGGCATATCGGACCTTGCTGGCTGAGGCTGCTCGGGTCGAGGGGGGAGAGAGAGAGAATGTATTACTGTCTTCAGGAGGCCTCACGGGCCTATGAGACAAAGTACAATATCAGAGTGACACATGCTCATACAAGCAGCTATGAGCTCAGTCAAAAGGCTCACTAAGACCGTTTGCTGAGTACTATAAACCAAGCTCAGAAGACCCTTTGCTGAGTGCTATACTATACTAAGACCCTTTGCTGAGTAGTGTACTAAACCAAGCCCAGAAGTACAAACACAAACTCGAAGTCCAAAACTAGGAGCTAATAGCTAGACTCAATCTCAAAGCTGGAGTTAGAATACATAGCCAGTTGTCATGGTGGCTCTCCTATGAGCTGCAAAAGTTTCTCGTATATGTATCTGTTTGGTTGTCTCGCGCTGTGATGAGGGGTGGGGTCTCTGTGATCTCTGTATTTGGTGGGCCATAACGATAGTGACGCCTCTGGTTGGACGGTCTCCACCGAGGAAAGCTGTGACGGCTTGGACCTCCATTGTGCGTGCTCTGGTCGTCGCTGCATCGTGTGTGGGTGTACCTATGGCTCTCCCTATCACGATTTTCCAGCTGATGGGATGAGACCTGCATTTGTCCAATGGCAATGTGAGACTCGCCTGTCTTGCAAATAATGAGGCCTGATGACCACTCCATCCTTTGACACTCTCAGGAAATGGTTGCGGTAGAACGGTGGGGAACTCCTGGTCCTCCCTCCCCCCAAGTATATGTGACGTATAAAACCAGAGTAGGTCCAACCATATAATAAGGTTGAACTCATCCCGTGGGACCAAGGGATAAGGAACATCAAAGCTGTATTGGAAGGGGGGGAGACGATCCATTTGAATGCCTTGTCTGCCGAACCATTTGGAAGTGCGTGCATACCAGGCCATGCGAGCCCCACTTTTAGCTAGTCGTATAGATGACTCCAGTGCCACCCTCGATAGCCGCCGCCCTCTAAATAAGGCTCGGACCCTGTGAAGATAAGTACTGGTCTAGAAGATGGCATCAATCTCGAGTAGTGTCATGCCAAACTCTTCTTGTATGATCTGGTGGGGGACTGAAGGTTTTTCTCCGAAGCATCCTAGAGGGACTGAAGGTTTACTCCAAAGCATCCTAGATCCCATAGTCGCCTTCAACTTCTCAAAACATCACCACTCGGTCGCTGTCAGGTCACACCCCCAGAAGGGTACTGCATACATGGCTGTCGGCGTCACTACTATGTTAAATAGCCATCCCTTTGTCGGGGGGTCCTGAAAATGTGCTTGAAAGCATTGCTGCTCTAGTTGAGCTAGAGCTACTTGTTCTTTGTAAGTCATGACCTGGCTGCGTAGGTCATCGTGAATAGTGGCCCCGCAAAGACTGCCCCTAAGTAGGGATAGCACTATACGATCTTCATTGGCTCTCCTCAGTAGGTGAAGCTATGTTGATGAAGTGCTGGCCGTGAGGTGTTAAAATTCATAACAATGGTCTTGCCAAGGTTAACTGTCAAGTCTCTCTCTCTCTCTACAAAACACCGCTCCTGAGGATAATAGAACTATGTCATCTGTGTACAACAATATCTGTATCATCAAGTCGGCGAGTTGCGATCCCTCACCTCCCAGGTGGTAATGAATGTTGTGATTTGATCACTAAATAGCCCAAATAGTGTGGGAAAGAGAGAGAGAGAGAGAGAGAGAGAGAGAGAGAGAGAGAGAGAGAGAGAGAGATGTATTAACGTCTGCGAGAGGCCTCGTAGGCCTATGAGACAAAGTACACGCCCAAAAGGTAACTCATACAAGCCACTGAGGGCTGAAGCAAAGGGTCCACTAAGACCCTTGTGTTGGAGATATCATAGTCAAAGAGTGTGTTGGTGTGAAGTGTTAGTGTGTAGTACTAGGTGATCTAGTACTAGTCTATGTGTGAGTGCCACGTGTCATCATGTGCACTTATCCCATATGCACAAGGTGCTAGTGTGTGAGTGAGTAGCCTACATAAGGCTTGTACTTCACTTGTCTTGTCACACTTAATGAATGAATGAGAGCCTTTCATTATGTCTTTATTGGAGCATTATTTCCTCACACCCTAACACACACTCTCTCTCTCTCTCTCTCTCTCTCTCTCTCTCTCTCTCTCTCTCTCCCTTCACCATGTTTCTAACATGGTATCAAAGCTAGGTTAGCCCTGCCATAGCCATAGCTGCCACATCATCATCTCTACCCTAACCTAACCCTAATTCTGCTCAGCGTCTTCTCAGCTCATTTCTGCCTCTAGCTGCCTCACCTTGCCCCCGTTTCCACTTGTCCACTTCCTCCACAGCCAGCCGCCTCATTTCGCCTCTCCTTCTTGCAGCCTTTTGTGCTCTTTTCTACTCGTCTAGTGCTCTTTTCTACTCATCTAGAATCTGCACAGGCTATCGCCACCATACGGGATCTCTTAGAGCAATTCCTAGGCCCTTGATAGCCTGTCGGATTGCTGGTCGGTACCCTGCAGCCACCAGCCACAAGTGCCTAGCTGATTTGGAGCCTTTCCATTGCCGATTTTAGGTTTTCCAGGCCTCTGCAGCAGAGTCGGCCACCCATGCTCATTGATGGCAGAAATGCGTGACTTTGAAGGCTATTTCGACATATTCTGAGGCTGCTGCTGCAATTTCGAGTCATTTTGGGGTTGCTATTGTAGAACCGCCTACAGCAAAGGAACTTTCGAGGTGTTTCTGGCCTTTTCAGCACATCAAAGTCCATCTATTTTCTGCGTGAAGACTTGTTGCAGCACCTCGATGCACTTTGATTAGCTGCCTTTGCATTTGGATTCGGTGGGCTACGTCCAGGGTGATGCCTTGCCTGTGGCAGTTGCCTCTAAGAAGGATTGAGATAGACCGAACCTCAATCGTGCGTGCTCTGGTCCCTATCCGTGTCGCACATGGAGAGAGTGTCCCTTGTCTGGCAGCATCGTGGTGGACTCTCTTGCTAATCCACGATGCTCTCATCTCCTCAAGCTCCTCTCCCTCAGCCTCACTGGTAGCTAACTCAGATGCATAAAAGTCTGTAACAAAAGTCTGTGACCTGTCGATATCGGTGACTTGTGGCATCAGTCTCTGCTGCTCTCTGATCTGTCACTCCCTAGACTTGGGTGTCTTCATTTTGGGCCTTTTCTGAGGCTGCCTCTACTCTCACGCTCAGCCTACGCTCACGCTCACTCTCACGCTCAGCCTACGCTCATGCTCTCTTGCTCACGCCCCGTTGCCTCTCCACCTCTTGGCTGCCTCTCCACCTCAGGCTTCCGCCTTGCCTCTCCACCACCTCGCACTGGATGTGCCTTCCATTATGGGGGGGGAACCGGTGCTCCCGCTCCCGGTCGAACACTAAGATCTGCACCCGCACCCCAAGAGAAATGGGGGACAAAGCCAAGAAAGACAACAATAACAACAACAAAAAAAAGCAAACGACACAACTGAAATTGGAGGTTGTGAACACACGTTACAACCGAAGTGGACTCGGGGTAGACAACAAGGCAAAGGTAGGACCCGCCTCAGCTTCTTCAGCCTCTATCTCTACCTCAACCTCAACTCTCGCTACAGTGTCAGTTTCGTTTTCAGCTCCAGTCTCAGCTCCCTCTATCTCTATCTCTACTTCGACTTCAGTCCCCGCTTCAGGCCCAGCTCTAGTTCCAGTCTCAGCTCCCTCTACATCTACGATCAGTGACATACTCATGCCCATGGCGCCGGTTGTTGTTCCCTTCCCCTCTTCTCCTATTACAGCTCTCGCACAGCTTATGATCCCTACTTCGGAGGTGTCATACACTGTGCCGCATCACGCTTCACTCTCCCCTCTCCCTCTCAGTCAGCCCACCCTCCCACACCCCGTTGGGACTGCCTCATTCATTCCACTGTCATCTCCGTTCCTCACTCAGTCACCGTCCAGTTTTCGGACTCAGTCCCACTCTTTCATGCCATAGTCACCACAGTTTCAGCATGGACATGGGTGGACTGATACACCAAAGGCCCGTGAGACCTTGCTCATGGAGATACATAGTTTCCGTGAGCGTGAGATGGAGCTGACTCGCTTCGCACGGGAGCAGGTCTGCTTCCAGAGCCGCATCATATAGGAGCAGGCTAGGGCCATTCGGGAGCAGGCAGGTCTTATTCAGGGACTCAGACAGGATATCATGCAGCTCGGACAGGAGGTCACAGCCATACACACTGTCTGAGGGAGTACCCCGGTGGTCGAGGCACAGATTGCGAGCACGCAATCTGCTATTGAGGAGACTTCCAGATGGGTTGACGTGGCCAAACGGGAATCCGCAAGGGTAACCGTTTCGGCTACCCTCATGGAGTAGCAGCAGAGAGTCAGTAAGGCTCTCAACATCAGAGTACGCGGGATCCCACGCACTGAAGCTACACCAATGGTAGATGCGATTGCGTTCTTGGCCGCTACCTTGGGTGTGACTAAGCATAGGGTAGAGAGGGCATGGCGGGTGGGGAGAGATCCCAACCGAGAGCAACCCTTGATCATACGATTCCATGACACTCAGGCACGACTTTCAGCTCTACGATGCAGGTCAGTCCTTCGAGATCAGTCAGCGATCTTTATGGATGAGGACCTCACACCTCTACAGGTTGAGGAGAGGCGCTCTTTGTTGTAGCAGCGGGATCAGGCCCGGAAGGAGGGGAAGTGGGCAGTGGTATGAGAGGAACGACTTCTTACAAGCCCGCGTAGGGCACCTGTCCCCTCCCCTACATAGGGAAGCGGGGTCTATGAGACTTAGGTATCTGAGACTCTGTCCTGCACTTTTGGAACTGTAATGGTACCTTATGGTCAGAGCCAGGGAACTTCTCAGAATCCTATACAGGCCATGACATAGTCTTCTATATAGAGACACATCAGAGTCCAGAGCGTCCTCTTCCAATAGTCAGCGGATATACATAGGAGTCTGCCTACAGAGATGAGACGAGGGGTACAGGAGGTTCAAGGTTTAGGTGGAGTTGCAGTCCTTTTCAGATCCATACTTCGGGGGATCATTTCAGTAGAGCAGAGAGATACACATTCCATATTTCTTTGGATCCGGATACAACACATGGACAGCCAGGATCTGTTTGTCACAATTTTGCTACTTCCTCCTGGAGACCTCCCACTTTGCCAGAGATATTTGAGGTGATGATGAGACATCCCCATTTGTTGTCCTTTATCAGTCCATCGTTGACTTTTCTAGCCGCGGAGAAGTCCTTCTAGTGGGGGACTTCAACGCGAGGACAAGGGCCCGTCAGGTACCACTTCTTGACTTCAGAGATGATTCCACTCTACTGGCAGATGTTGACCTTGAGGAGGCAGGTATGCTACGGGTTTCGGCTGACAGGCGAGGTCCATTCTTATCTTATGGGCAGGCCCTATTAGACCTAGGCAGGATACATGATCTCATTATCTATAATGGTCTTGACAGATGGCCCGCTTCAGGTGGTTTCACATGCTCTCCACATGGGGGGGCTCTAGTGTTGTTGATGACATCATGGGATTCCCTGTCTTCACATCTCGCATTACTGACTTCACTGTAGCACCTTTTCCCCCCAAGGGCTGATCATACATACCTTTTCTTTCGCATCTCCACCTCCCTTCGCACAGCACCTTCTACCCCACTCAGTGCTTACTCCACCTACCATGATATACGCTTTGATCGGGATCACTCACCTTCTTACTCTGGCTGTTTGTACATACTTCTCGCTTATATTGACTTCATACCCCTTTTAGAGGATCGTGCTGCCCTTGTCACGCGCTCACTACACGAGGTTGCCGTTTCTCCACACCACCCGCTGCACCTGGTACGATGATGAGTGTGAGGCCTTACGCTGTCAACTTAGATTCGAAACCAAAAACAGTCTTCCAAGCGCACCAGATATGCTACATGAATACCGTAGACTGGTACGGAGGAAGAAACTAGACTTCGTTCGTCGAAACGAGGAGGAGCTACTGAACATTTTATTTAGTAACAACTCTAAGGACTTCTGGCGGAGATTTCTAGAAGGATGGTCCCCTCCGCCACTCACTGACACCCAGATTTGGTTTGATTATGCACGCACACTTTATGACATCTCAAATCAGCCAGTCCCTAACTTCTCACACATGCCTCATTTCACATCCTGTACTCTCTTCACTAGAGAAGGGGTAAAGGATGCCGTAATGAAACTTCATAATGGCGGAGCGAAGGATCATGAGGGGCTATGCACTGAGTTCATTGCATATGGGATTAACCTCCTAGCCTCGATCTTAGCAAAGCTTTTTAATGAAGCGGTTTGTTTGGGATTTTCACACACTTGGACCATTAACACTATCTTACCCATCCACAAGGCAGGGGATCCCATGAGCCTGGAGAACTACAGGACCATTATGATTGGACATGTCATGTCCAAGATTTTTGCATCAGTACTTGACTCCGAGGTTAGCAGACTTGCAGAGTGTCGAGGACTCAGAGCAGCAGGATAGGCCGGATTCCGGCGTGATCATGGAACCATGGACCACATTCTCACGCTCAGATGTATCATCGAGGAGGCGAGGTCACAGAAGCAGAGGGTTTATTGTTAAGGCATTTGACACAGTTCCGAGAGCCCGACTCATACGGCGCCTATAGGACTTGGGTTATGACTAGGAGATCACTTGGGCTGTCATGGCACTTTACGAGAGTTTCTGACAGAGTTAGGGCAGGATCCGAGTGGATAGACCAGATCATGAGTACCATCGGGGTCAAACAAGGGTGTCCTTTGTCGCCTATCTTGTTTGGCCTCTACATTGACGAGCTTGAGACAGTGATGCAGACACAAGGGAGTGTAGGTTGCTCTCTTGCGGGCACGCTGATCCAGATTTTCTCTATGCAGATGACATGGCTCTCTTGTCTTCCTCACAGAGGGGCTTCAGAGACACCTAGACGCACTACAGTCCTTTTGTGAGTCTCATGATTTGAAGGTCAACCTGGGTAAAACCAAGGTCATGATCTTCAATACATCTCGAGCCATCATGCGTCAAGAGCAGTTCACATTTGCGCAGTCATCTATTGAGATAGTTTCATCATACACTTATCTTGGGGTTATCTATTCCGGACAGAGCTTCACTATGAGACTCGCGATGCAGGCACGCTTGAGTAGAGGGTATGCCTCATTGGCCAGGCTAGAGAGGTAGTGCTTCCGCTCGCACTTTCAGGATCCACGCACCAAGGGGTTGCTTTTTGACTCCTTGGCTTGCCCAGCGGGGATGTACGGCAGCCCTTGTTGGGGGCCAGACTTGTCGGATACAGAGTGGGCCCGTGTGGAGCGGCTATAGGTTCTCATGTTATCACGGATGATTCGTGGTAAGTCATCCGTTCCTCACCAGATCATGCGTCAGGAGCAGTTCACATTTGTGCGGTCGTCTGTTGAGATAGTTTCATCATACTTATCTTGGGGTTATCTTCTTCGGACAGAGCTTCACTATGAGACCCGCGATGCAGGAACGCTTGAGTAGAGGGTATGCCTCATTGGCTAAGCTAGAGAGGTAGTGCTTCCGCTCGCACTTTCAGGATCCACGCACCAAGGGATTGCTTTTTAACTCCTTGGCTCGCCCAGCGGGGATGTACGACAGTCCTTGTTGGGGGTCAGACTTGTCGGATACAAAGTGGGCCTGTGTGGAGCGGCTATAGGTTCTCATGTTATCACAGATGATTCGAAGTAAGTCATCCGTTCCTCACCAGATCATTCAGGCTGAGTTTGGGTCACCCCCTTTACAGCTAGATGCTGCATTTCAGGTCATCACATATCTGTACCGAGTTAGGGAATATGGGGATTATACCTCGAGACGTAGTAGGATGGATAGCTCTATCCTCTTCTATTGGCACTTGCAGCAGGAGGAGATCAGAGGTGCTGGTATGCACGTATAGAGAGATGGTTTGAGCGACTGGGGCTCCACATGGATAGACTACCTTCCTTTTAGTATAGCATGGATGCTCTGTTCTCTCCTCTCTTATCACATGAGGTTAACCAGGTTATCCGTGAGGATCTACTACAGGTACACACTTTTTCGGACTTGGTTGGAATCGAGTGAACTCCCAGTGAAGCTTAGCCTCTACAGAGATCACTTATTACATATCACAACGGAGGGTTTCATTGACCCACCAGGATACACACAGATTCACCTACCCCACTCGCTGAGGATCTCTCTTGGGCAGTTCTGGGTCTCTTCAAACAAACTTCGCATCGAGAGCGGCAGAGCAGAGCGACTACCCAGGGAGCGGCACATATGCACACTGTGTGACATACAGGAGATTGAGACAGAGGAGCATTTCATCTTCAGGTGTCCTGTGTACTATGAGATTCGAGGACGTTTCCACTGCCTCTTCAGGGATAGTTATGGGATTTTAGCCCGTTTCCTCTCCTACCCAGACCAGCGGTGTTTGGCAGGTTTCATTCATGAGGCACTTAGACACCGCGAGAGGATACTCCGAGCATGAAGACATGAGCAGAGTTCTTCCTCGGTTGATCCCTCTCAGAGCTTTATCACGGAGTTCTTTCAGCTAGATCACATGGATCCCAATGAGACGAGGCCTCGACATGACTGTGACCCGAAGCCCGTGACCCGACAGCTCATACAGAGGGTTGACACACAGATCACACTTGGATACATCCCCTCCTTGTTTAGAGTCGGAGTGATCGACAGGGGTCACAGTAGCCTTGGTTAGATGAAGAGCTACGACTAGGAGACGTGCGAGGACCACACCTCTGAGTGGCCGACAGCACTCTATTGCCGACTTCATGCCTCCACTGCCTCATCCATTCTGATATCTTGCTGTTGCTGGGGATGATGATGATATTGATGATGATGCTGAGATTGTCATATAGTCGACCATCGACATAACTATGTTGTACTTAGGACTTAGTACCGCCATTCTGCATTTTTGCATTTTTTGCATTTTGCAGTTTGCATTGGTATGGATGCTCGTTTAGGGCTCTACATGATTGAGATGCGTCAACGGAGAAAGAAAGAAAGAAAGAAAGTTTATCAAAGTCTTCGGAAGACCGATGGGTCTATGAGACTGTCATTGTCTGAAAGATGGCATCAACCTAGAGAGGGGTCATGGCAAACTGTGCCTGTATAATCTAGTGGGGGATTGAGGGTTTACTACAAATCATCCTGGATCCCATAGTCACTTGTAGCCTCTCAAATCTGTCGCTGAATTATCGCTCCCCCAGACGGGTGCTGCATACATGGCAGTTGGTCTCACCAGTGTGTCAAAAAGCCAACCCTTCGTCGGAGGGTCTTGGAAGTGTGCCTGGAAGCATCACCTCTCTAGTCGGGCTAGAGCGCCTCATCCTTGTGTGAGTTGTGCCGTACTTGCATAGATCATTGTGAAACCTAGCCCGGTGAACACTACCCCCAAATATGTGTAAGATTGCACTATCTCCGTAGGCTCGTCATGGTATGTGAAGCTATGTCGACGGGACATTGCTCGCGAGGTGTTGAAGATCATAACCTTGGTCTTCCCAAGGTTAACAGTCAAATCTCGCTCTCTGCAGAACATCTTGAGAGCCTCTAGATGTTTCTGCAGTCGCTCTGTTGAGGAAGATATGAGAACTATGTCATTGGTGTACAGTAATATCTGCACCATCAGGTCAGCCAGAAGCGAGCCTCTCACCCAGGAGATGGACAAGAGAATTGATCTCATCAATATAGAGCCCGAAAAAAGTAGGCGATAGGGGGCAGCCTTGTTTTACTTTGATAGTGCTCTCAACCCAGTCTGACATGCCTCCTGGGGCACGTACCCTCCCTCTGACGGACTCATATAGACTCATGACCCCCCAAATCATGATCTCTAGGAATTGCAACTCATTTAACCTCTTGATCAAGCGAGAGTGTGGGACATTATCAAATGCCTTACGAAAGTCTACAAAACAAGTGTAGACTTTCAAAAGGTGGAGTGCTGTATTCGAAAGCCGGCCTGCCCAAGTGCATGCTGCTCGTGACTTTGTGTGATTGCTGATCTCCCTCTCTAGTACTGACCTATATATCTTAGCCAAAGTGTGGCCAATCATAAGAGTACGGTAGTTCCTAGTGTCCATTGGATCCCCTGCCTTGTGTATCGGCACTATGGTGGTGGTGCTCCAGGTAGGTGGGAAGCCATGGCATATGTCATGGTTGAACAGTTGTGCTAGGATTGGGGTCAAGATCCCCTGCCCATGTGCAAAATGCTCAGTGCATAGTCCTTCATGATCTGGTGATCTCCGGTTATGAAGTCGGAGAAGGGCAGCTCGTACATTTTGCACAGTGAACAGATGACACGTAGTGGGTCTAGGCATGGAGGACATATTAGGTGGTGCGTGACCTGGGACATCATATAGGGGCATGCATATGTGTGCCATATTGTTGGATCTGTAATGGGGATGGGCGACTTTCCCTCCGACAAGAGCCCCCATCTCATAGTAGGGTCTCCTCCGTCAAAGGAGCTGATCACCGCATCAATTTTGTGCATGAGGAAAGCCCACTTCTTACACCGTGTCACTTGGCTTGAGATTCGTTTTGCCTTTGGTGAAGTCAAGTGTCCCTGTGCTCGCTCACGTGTAAGGTGGGCTCTCATCTCTCTGCACTCATCATCAAACCAGGGGTTTTGGGGCATCTTCCCATCTAGAATGCGTGCAGATCATGTCGTGGGAAAGGATCAGGTGGCAACATCCTGTATCATTGAGATAAGGGTGTCTGATGCATGTGCGGGGTCCATCCCCTCTCCAAGTAGTACTGGAAACTCAAAAGCCAGGTGGCTCACGTACACCGCATCAAGAGCACGGTCAAAATGGATCTGAACGCGAGTGGGTGGCGGGGGGGGGCCTCCTCATGGTTGGCGTGGTGATCGATATCAGAAGGTAAGATACGAGTGGTCGGCTTCAAGTGGAAGAGGAGGTACAGTAAAAGCATGTATCCGTGGGGCAAAGGCTAGTGGACGGAGCAGGTAGTCCATTGTACTACTTCCCTCTCCATGTGGGAAACAAGTGAGCCCTCCAGATGATGGCCATCTACGGAGACCGCTGTATATGATCAGGTCATGCATAGCCCCCAACTCGAGTAGATGCCTCCCATATGCTGTCGCTGGTGCATCTGCATCTATTGACTGCCTCACGATCCCCAGATTTGCCGCATCCATCTTCGGTACAATGAGGGAGTCCCCATCGCAATATAATTGGCCCACCTGTCTGTTCCTAGTACGTGCATTGAAGTTACCAAGGAGGAGAGTGTCCCCATGTCTGGAGAACTCTGTGATGTCATCATGGATAGTCTCATATGTGCTTTGCCCGTCAGTGGTGACCTCTCGCGCATAAGATGATGTGTATGGGGGAAAGTAACATATTGCAATGAAGATCGGTCGTGTGTATTGTAACTAAATACGAATCCACATGTGCTGTGCGTGTTCCTCCCTTCGTATCACAGAGAGGAGTGGCCTTAGATGTGATCTGAAGAGAACAGCCACACCTCCAGATCCTCGTACTACTATCCCTCCTCAGGTCCCTCCTATGAGCAAACTCCCATGTGTATCTTGTCACTGTGGGTAGCCCTCTCTCTGGGCTCTCATGTGTCTCGGTGTAGAAGACCATATCTTTGTTACCGCATGTCTCCAAGAACCCTCCTGGGTTGGACCAAAGGGTGCCATTACAATTCCACACTGCCATCCTCAATTTGTTTTGCATACTCGTCCCATTGTTCAAACACCGTCATGTGCTGTCCCCTTCTCCTGCATCTCGTACTTCTCTTTCTGTCCTCTCTCAAATGATCACCTTGCCATCTCTGTAAACTGCCCATTTCCCCTCTTGTCTTGCAGCCATCACCCGCACCATTCCTTCCCTTCTATGTTCCTGCTGTAGGAGTGTGAGATCTTTATCTAGATAGATCCTGGTCCCCTTCAGTGTTGCCCGTGTACTCATGAGGGTGGATCTATCTGTGGCTGTTCGTAACTTTACAACTAAGGGCCTCGTCGGTGCATTTGCTTTACTCACTCTCCAAGCTGATTCACAAGTAAGGTTGATTCCCATCTTGTCAAAGAGAGTTTTGGCATTTGACATGGGGCTATCACCTACAGGTAGGCCTCTGACCAGCACATTCAAAGTCTTGCTGCCCTGTTGTTTTTATTCTTCAAGTGTTTCAGAGATGAGCTCCTTTTTATTTGGTGTTGTTTCTTTC
Source organism: Dipteris shenzhenensis (assembly GCF_047967505.1). Classification (NCBI taxonomy): domain Eukaryota; kingdom Viridiplantae; phylum Streptophyta; class Polypodiopsida; order Gleicheniales; family Dipteridaceae; genus Dipteris; species Dipteris shenzhenensis. Next base: position 8,357,186 of record NC_141603.1, on the reverse strand, counting down.
TTTAGCACATCTTTCCATGCGAGCATATCTGCCTTCCCCTTCTCGATTTGCTGTATGAACTCAGCATGTTTCCCTTGTACTGTCGTCGTTTGCAAAGATGCCATTTCCTTTTTGAGCTGTTCATTCTCTGATTTCAGCACATCAATGATCTTGCATCCTTCCTTTGGCACCCCCTTTGCATCTTTGAGCTGTTGCATTTGTTCTTTAATGGTATTCAGCTCCTGGTTTAACCGTGGCTGATAATCCCCTTCCTCTCAGTGTGCACTTGCCTTCAGTTTGTCATTCTCACAAGGGCAGCAACCTGGGCTTCTAATATCTCAATTTGAGAGGCCAAATGACTGGTTTTTTCACCTAGAACAGAATTCATGTCCTACAACATTTTACCTTATTCACATGTCCATTTGGTTTGCATCTCCTCTTGCCATTTCTTCATTTCATCTTACATTTGGGCTCGTAGGTTTGAGAGCTCGTCTTCTCTAGTCTCTCTCAGCTTCTTGCGTAGGCAGTCAATTTCAGTGTCTTGTATCTTGCATACTTCCTTGAGTGTTGATATGCAAGCCTTGACACTCGGGTCTTCTATCTTCTCTGCCTTCGTCCAAATGAGGCTACACTTCCGGTCCTTCTCACCTCTTGTTTTCTGATCTGGTGAGCTCTCCTCTGTCCCCATATTGGCAGCTTTGATGGTGTCTTAGCCCCTTCTTGCGGTCTTGAATTTCTTCACTTGGAGCATATGTTTGTTGGTCTGATCCCCCCCCCCCCCCCCCCCCCCCCCCTTTTTTTTTGGTTTCTGTTTGCAAGTCTTTTTCAGCCCCTTGTCTAGTAGCTTACGGGGGGGTCTGGAGCCCCTGCCGCCGGCAATAGGGCTCACAGGGGGGACCTGAGGCCTCAGGTGCAGATAGTAGTTCATGGAGGGGGGTCTGGAGCCCCTGGCGCAGCTCGCGGAGCAGTAGCAGTGGATCTGGGTACGGGCTGCGGTAGGAACTCTCCGTGTGACTGGCGTAGTAGCAAGAACACCGAACGCTAGATATGAGTGGTCGGCTCCGAGTGGGGGGGGAGGGTTATAGTGAGGTCGTGTATCCGTGAGACAAAAGCCAATGGACCGGTGGACAGTCTTGCTATTGATCCATGATGCTTTCATGTCATCAAGCTCCTCTCCCTCAGCTACACTGGCAGCTGACTCCGATGCATAGAAGTCTATGACAAGTTTGCGATTTGTCGATGGTGATATGTGGCATCAGTCCATCCTGCTCTCTGGCTTGTCGCATCAATGTGTCTCTCTGCCGGCGCATCTCAAGCAGGTAGAGCCCAACACAGACTTGATCATGAAAATGTATCAACTGTGTGAGTGGACCAAAGCCATGCCCCTCTTCAAAGAGGCAATGATATCGTCCTCGGATCTCATAGTAGACCCGACAGACACATAGAAAATGCTCCTCCGTCTCGATCTCCCCCATCTGGCATAGTGTGCAAGTCCTTTGCTCTCTGAGTATGCTTGCAGCTCTCCCTGTCTCAATCCGCATTTGATGTGATGAGACTTGTACCTGACCAATGGCGATCCTCAATGCATGTGAAACTCTCTAGTCCTCAAGATACTGAGGTCTGATGACAAGATTGTGCTCTGAGATCCTCAGGAAGTGATCATGGTAGAACTGGAGCTTGGTGGAGAGATCCTCTCCCCCCCAAGCCTTAGATGTATGGAGCTAGAGGAGGTCCAACCGTATGATACGGTTGATCTCACTGTACTGAAAGGGGGGAAGTCTGCCCATCTGAATGCTGTGACTACCAAACCATGTGGATATCCGTGCGTACCATGCCATATCAACACCACTCACTGCTAATCGCCTGGAGGACTTAGGACTGCACTATCTCCACAGGCTCACCACGGTATGTGAAACTATGATTACGGGACGTTGCTCGCGAGGTGTTGAAGGCCATAAACTTGGTCTTCCCAAGGTTAACAGTCAAGTCTCTCTCCTTGCAGAACACCTCCAGAGCCTCAAGATGTTTCTGCAGCCCTCCTGTTGAGGATGATATGAGGACTATGTCATTGGCATACAACAATATTTGCACCATCAAGTGAGCCAGGAGCAAACCCTCTCCGACTAGTCGATCGACAAAAGAAGTGATCTCATCAATATAGAGCCCGAAGAGGGTTGGTGATAGGGGACAGCCGTGCTTAACTCCGATGGTGCTCTCAATCCAATCTGATAAGCCTCCTGGGGCACGTATCCTCCCTCTGACAGACTAATATAGACTCATGACCCCCCAAATCATGACATCTAGGAGCCGTAGTTGCTGTAGCCTCGTGATCAAGCGAGAGCATGGGACAGTGTCAAATGCCTTGCGAAAATCTACGAAGCAAGTGTAGACATGCTGACACCTTGACTTTGCCTCCTCAATAATAGCTTTTAGGGTGAAAATGTGGTCTAGGGTGGAGTGCTGTCTCCGAAATCCTGCCTGCCCAAGTGCCTGCTGTCCATGCTCCTCTGTGTGGCTGCTAATCTCCCTCTCTAGGACTGATCCATATATTTTAGCCAAAGTGTGGCCAATCATAAGAGTACGGTAGTTCCTAGTGTCCGGGATCACAGGATTTTGGCATCTGACATGGGGCTTGTTGGAATAGAAAGCTATGGTGGCTCGTAGATAAACATAGCTGGAGAGATGAAGAGAACCGACTGAATGCAAAAGATTGTGTGTTCTATTCATTTGAGAGGAAAGCCTCTCATTTTATAGAAAGAGAGAGAGGGTGGCCTAAATCATAGGCACCTCTCCTACATCAAAGGAAATCAATCCCATTTTTGTAAACCTTGACCCTTGGGCACCTTTGTTAGCATGAGGATCCTAGCCATAGATTTATCCTTGACCACCACGAGATGGCTTGTGAAACTATGTGACTAGATGTATCCTTGACATAGCAAGAGGCAAACCCTTGAGGGGGGGTATGTTGGGAAATGTGTGATCAAGGGCTTGTCCTATGATCATGTATGTGTACACAATAAGTGCTATGATGTGTCATAGTCTATGACATAAGTGATGATGACATAGATGCCACATAGGTTGATTGAGAGATTCTAGGAGCTGATTGAAGAGATGATTGTGGAGCTTGGTGGCTCATGTAGAGGTGCCTACATATGGACCTCACCCTTCTTCATTCTATAAGCATTCTCTTGTTTTGTGTTCAGCTCCATGCTTTCCTTTCACTTCTCCAACAGGGCTATCGCCTACCGTTAGGCCTCTGACCAGCACATTCAAACTCTTGCTGTCCCGCCGTTTCTCTTCCTCAATTGTTTCAGAAATGAGTTCCCTTATCTTTGGTTGTTGTGTCTTTCTTGAGTACATCTTTCCATGCAAGCATATCAGCCTTCCCTTTCGTAATTTGTCCACGGGAGACCAACAGGTCTATGGGATAACAAAAAAACCATCTAGTACATTTGCTTTAAGGAGCGCACATGGCAGCTCCTAGGGAGTGCAAAAGCAACCCCAATTATTTAGAATACCTACATAATAGTCTGAAAGAGTAATCAGCCATACATCAGTTTAAGACTGAGAGTCTTTTGGTTTGGATTTAAACTCTTTGATTAGTGCTATGCCTTCACGATAAACTGCCCTTTTTTAATCCTTCCTAGCAGCCTTGACTTTAGCTAATTCCGTTGCCTTATTCTTCAATTGAGCTCGTGTAAGTTCCTCAGCTATCCATATCTTGGTCCCTTTCAACTTGCAAGATTGTCGAAGAAGCTTAATCCGTAAATCTCGCGACTTAAGTGTAAGAATAGCATGTCGTTTGGAGTGCTGGATATTAGTTGCCCCGTCATCATCATCATCATCATCATCTTTATCATCATCAACCTTCCATTCAATATTAGGCATGGCCGCTTTGACATGTGCTAAAGTCTCATTGAAAGAGTCATCATCTTTGAACCATCCTTGAGGGAGCCCCCCTACTCTAATCTTCAATGCATTATCACGTCTGGCTTCGTGTTCTTTGATCTCTTCTTGGATATCAGTCTTGTTTGCCTTTGTGTCGAACTCCTCAATCACTTCTTTCTTGATTGATTGTACTTCAGCATGGACCATATCTTTGACTATAGAGACTAGTTGAGGAGTAGGAGGATAATTCTTACATGAGTTCACAACCTCAGCAATTACTGCCTGCTTGCTAGGTCCCTCTAGAACTTGAAGTCGAGCTTTTACTTCTACCAGCTCAAGCCTTAACTCTCTGACTCCTTGCTGCAAATAATAAATCTGTTCATGTTGTCCAATGATAGGTCGTTTGGACCCTTCTTACTGGTAATTGCGTGCATACGGAGAGGGTGTCATGGCTGCAATTGTAGAGTACCGTGTCCTTATAGTTGAGGTTGATGGAGTTGAGGGGCATTTGGAGGAGAGGGTAGGCCATTCCATCTTGGCTATTTCTTTAGAACTCCCTAGCTGAACCTAACTCCCGAGTTGGGCTGGGGGTTTAGCCCAACTCGGCGTTACATACCCTAGGAGCTTGCTGGGCTGGTACGATGGACATGGTACGGGATGTACAGAAAGGTTATGGAGAACTGTACAGGCTGTATGACCGAGCTGTACTTGGGGTTTTGGGATTGTATGGAGAAGCTACGAGGAGTTGTATGGGACTGTACAAAGAAAGTACGACGAGTTGTACGGAGCTGTACGGAGGGGTTACGGCAGGTTACGGAGCTGTACGGAGGGGTTAGGGGGGGGGGAGAGAGAGAGAGAGAGAGGGAGAGAGGGATATATTAATGTCCACGGGAGGCCTCCTGGGCCTATGGGACAAAGTACACAGAAAAGCAAACTCATACAAGCCTCAGTGGGGTGAAGCAAAGGGTGCGCTTGGGCCCTTGCTGAGTACTAATCTATGCTAGCAAAATCATAATCATGAATAGAAATAGTCAACTGCAATTGCACAGTGGACTAGATCAATCTATCCAGTATCAGGTACAATCTGAAAAACAAGTCAGTCTCGAAGCTGGGACCCAAAAACAGAATCAGAAACTGAAGCTTGGCATAGTGATGGCTCTTTGGTGGGCTGCGAAGATATTTCGTATCTGTGTCTGTCGAGCTGGCTCGCGCTGCGGTGGGGGACGCAGTCTCCTCGCTCTCTGAATTCTCTGAGCTATGTCCAGAGTGACCCCTCGTCTCTGTCTGTCCCCCTTGAGGAAAGCTGTGATAGGTTAGACCTCGAGAGTGTACTGTGGGGACTCTCCGTCGCGCATGTGGTCTCTGCGTCCCTCTCTCGGTGGTACCGTGTCGGCTGCTAATCCAGACTGCTCTCATGTCGGCTAGCTCCTCCTCCTCCACTCCACAGTGTCCTAGGGCTGACTCAAATGTATAGAAGTTTGTGACGCGTCGCTGTGCCCGGTCAGCCTCTATGTCTTGCGGTGGTCTAGCCATCCCCTGTTGCTCTCTAATCATGGGTTTGTACAAATCAAGAGTGCTCTGGCTTCAGAACCCATTCTACGCAATCCTGATTGGTCAAAGATTTCAGTCGTGACAGAGGGACGAAGCCACTCCCCTCTAGATAGAGACAGTGGTAACGCCTCTGGATATAAGGTTCCTTACAGTTCCAAATGGCTCAGTTTATGCTGCTATATGCAGCAATAGTCAAGAGCAGAAACATTGGAGAAATCAGAGCAGATGTGCCTAATTCGACAAGCACGAAGAATTTGCGGCATGCCATGTTTCTGATGACATTTATTTAAATATTCAATTCAGTTTCTAATGTGAGAGTTTGTGTCATGTGACGGAGTGATAGGTGTACATGTAATATGTCATCAAGCATCAAGTGTGTTAGCTTGCCGCTAATTACATATGATCTGAATGGATATGTACAAAGAGAGTCGTTAATTCAGCTAACTTGTAATGGAAAACAATGCATGAAGTGTCTCGCACAATTGGAGCAGCAAATCTGTCGTGCTTGCACTTCTGATCTTAGATTGCTGTGCATTAATTGTTTTCGTTTGTGACATAGAATAAATAAGGAATGTGGCATTAGCTGCAATAGAAAGTTCCTTTCTTTTAATTTCAAGGCGTTGCAAAAGAAATAAAATGCGTGCAGTGGAGGATCTCTCTTTTTTTAATGATGGAAGTTTATTATCTTAAAGCTTAAGAAAGGCCATGGAGTATTTCAATTCATATGCCACATGGAATGACACAATTGCTAGCCCAGTCATTGCCATTGAGAGGTCTTTGATTAAATCATTTCTTCTCATCAGTGACTCTTTGATTATTGGGGTCACACTTTAAAAGGGAGGTATTGATGCAGTGGATATTGACAAAGATTTAAGTGAAGACTGATACCTCCCACCTCCCCCATCATTGAGTTACCTCTTGGACTTTCTAAGCTTGGATCACAGATTTCAAATAGCTTCTTGTTCATGCTTTAATTTTTCTCCTGGGGGCAGGGATCGGGAACAATTATATTAGTGTCCTAATGGCCATATCCATACAAAGGCCGCCATAAGACACTTGGGATGCATCTGGTAGCACTTAGTTCTAAAAATTGCTCAACCTTTCCAATTGTCCTTTGCATCCTTATTTTCAGTGGAACTTTGTGCTAGAATGTTCTACATGTTTCAAATAGCATTGTTAGTACATATGGCCCGCCTTCTCCTGAGCTATGCGCGACTATGTCTCTCTGGTAAGTCGAAGAAGTGTCTCGTAGTTTGCATGGAGAGGTAACTCCCAGACACAGCTTCCACGTGATCTTCATACCGCCAACCAATCAGACACTTGGAATGCATGGATCAATCACTAGCTGCCTCCACATATTCTGTGATGCAGCCCAACTACGTGCGCACCCTAACTGGGTCTCCCCATGAAGGTGGACACTTAGGCAATACTACAACAGGAATGTGTGACAAGCAGCAGGGCATAGCTTTTCTATTGATAGCTTAACTAGTTTTCAGTATGATAGACTTTTCCTCGTGTGTTTTGTGGACATGGATGTGTGTTTTGAAAAGAAATGAGAGGGTGACCCTTATTTCCTGTTGTAGTGGGTGTCGTTTTCTTGAGTAGATAAGGCTTTGCAAGTATGAATGCTATTGGATTTTGCTAAGTGTGCCGTACATGTTTGCAGGTTCCAGCAGATAACAAAGACATGACTCCACAGCGTATACTTAGCCCGGAGGAAGCTAAGGCGAAAATGTTGGAATTGCGGTTAGTATGGATCTGCTGGATACATGTAGACACGTTTTGTATATTTTAAAAGTTTACCTTGTTAACTTATACTCAAATGCGATTATATAAACCTGAATAGAACAAAGGCACGCAGACAGATGTGCTGGGTGCCGTGTTACACTTCATGCAGTAGCTGGATACAGTGCTCTAGCTGTTCATGCAGTAAGAGAGTCTCATCCTGAGTCCAGTTTATAGAACTGCAGATCTAGACCTGTTATAGCAGCGTGGAAAGCTCGATGTAAGATTGTTAGACACAAGGGTGCAAATACTCAGGATTAGACAATGAGAATAAAACTTGCACATCTACACACACAAGATTTTAGGAGAGAGAGTCAAGACTAATTGTACGCATTTAATTGAACGAGATGGACTGTATTTTACCAAAATACACTGGAAGTCAGTAGTAACTGTGCAGACTTAGATCGTTTATAGGCAGAATTGAACCCGACTGGGCCCCGAGCTAATCAGGCCAACATAGTTTGGTTGACTGACCACGGGGAGTTGGTTGGCCGTTGATGCACCAATGTACGTAATTGATGTAAGCTATTATGAAGTTTCATCTAGGGCCTCTTTGACTGTGTAGTAAGCATAATAGCAGATTTGAATGAAGTAACCTTATGGCTTCGAAGAAAAGAATGTAGACGAGTCTCGATTAGCCCTCTTCAAAAGTGCAAGCCTTCGTGATCCTGTGTCTGTCCATCTATGGAGCTTTGAAAAAAGGTTGGTTGCAGAGACCTCTGTGTACATGTATACTGAGAAATATGTACACGTTTGTGAAGGCATTAGATTTCTTGGTCCGTGATGGGGATGGGTGGCTCCCCCTTTGATTGAAGCCCCCATGCAATAGTGGGGTTCCCTCCCCGAAGGGAGTGAATCACCTAATCAAGCCTATGTGAGAGGAAAGCGTGCCTCTTAGGCGTGTAGGACGGCCTAACATCCGTTATGCCACGGACATTGTGAGATGCCTCTTAACCCTGCTCGCGTATGAGGTGGGATCTCATTTCTCTGTACTCAGCATCAAATCATAAGTTCTTGGGCATCTTCCGGCTGAAGGGCATGCTATGGATCGAGTCGTGCATGGGAATGACTTGGTAGCAACATCCTGAACCATTGTTTGAGGCATGGGCGAGACTCGCATCATCTCCAAGGGAGATTGTTAGCTCATGAGATAGGTGATGGCATTGAGGGCATGGTCAAAGTGTATCCGGACATGGGTGGGGCAGGAGGATTGGGGCCCATGTCTGCTGTAGCAGCTAAGATGACGAGTGTGAAGTAGGAAGGGTCAGCGCCGAGTGACACAAAGTTTGGGGGCCCCATTATGTAGTCCACTGTACTTGTGCCCCCCACCATGAGAAAAAGAGAAAGAAAGAAAGTTTATTTAAGTCTTTGGAGGACCAAAGGGTTTGTGAGACTAAAGCTAAGGGATGGAGCTCTGTGTGTGTGTGTATCTCAAGCAGAAGCCACAACTCCAAACCGATTTTGGCATATATCCAGTTTTACTTCTCTTTGATGATGTTTGCTAGCTAGGACATCTCTTTATTTATGTCCAACATCATGGAGCTTTTGGCGATCTCGTTTTTGTCAGAACGCTTCTTTCAGTAGATCACCTTTGCAGTACGTTGTATCTTGGATCGTAACCATCGATTCTTTGGTGATCCCTCTTTGGCTAAGTTTCAATTCCTCCGAGCATCCTGAAGGCAATCATTTTATGATTGTCTATGTGCGCGGGATCTAGATATCTTGCCTTCTTGTTGTATAATGATATTTCTCCTATAGTGCTAGCCTTCGTCACGGCTGAGTCTGCCCTTCACCTCTGGAGTGCCAATAGAAACTCAGTACGAAGACTTTGTATAAATGAATGCTCAAGTATGTGTGGGTGTGTGGATTTGTTTGTGTGAGAGCATATTTTTATACTATGGTCTACACTCACTGTTGGGCACTGATGACATCAATGGGGATGTCATAGTAGCTATTCCCTGCTATGCGTGATGGAGTTTATGGTTTTCAATCTTATGAGTGACTATCGTGAGATTGAAACTGCACTATGTTGTGTTTTTAGAGGATGAGTTTGGGAATGTTCATTGATTCATCTAGGTATATATTTCTGATGCTTTGTAATTGGCTGTCCCTTTTGATGGGACTGCTCTATGTAATATAATGCCAAATTGATTTCACTAGAAAAGTGTGTTTGTGTGTATCACTCTACTAAAAAAAGTGTGTGTGTGTATCACCAGAAAAAAGAGTGTGTTGTATGTGTATATGAGTAGGAGTAGGAGTAGGAGTACGAGTACGAGTATGTGTATGGATATTATGGAGAGAGAGAGAGAGAGAGGGAGGATGCTGATGATGATGATGATTGTTTTAACATCCATGAAGGTCGAGTACGATCTATGGGACTATAACAAAAGCCAGTACATCTATGATAGGTCATATGACTGATTACATATGATGGAAAACATCTTGCATGTCTAGTGATCCAACAAATGATGCCCTGTCTCCATAATCTTTGCAATGTATGCTCTTGCTCCCATAGCTAAGGTATGGTCACTTTGGGAGAAGGAACTAGCAATGCTCAAATGCCCTGAGATGATAGTCTTGAAATTCTCATTGATGCTTGAGTAGGCATCACGTGCCAAAAAGCGGTGCTGCTCAGACTCTTTTGTACCCTGATGGCTTAGTGTGCATAGCCTCTCTAAGAGAGAGAGAGAGAGAGAGGGTATATCAACGTCTACCAAAGGCCAAATGGGACCATGAGACAAATCTATATACAACAAATCCGTGTCGTGAGTGTTAAGGAAACAAAAACTGAAATGAAAAGCCTAGCCATATGCATCTCACCATGGATTACAAATGTATAGAAGTACAAATGGGCTCTGCTTAGATATAATATTTAAGAAATTAAATCAGCCAAACTGCACTCTGCAGCGTCCACTATGGTTTTGCATTATAAAACCCTTGTGTGTTCATTGCTAATAAGGTCTTGGTGGGATGATGCTGAGATATAGTTTTCATTATTTTTGAGAAGTCTTTCTATCTTTTCTAAAATGATGGGTTTGATCATATGACCACTGAGGCAAAATTTATATTCTGCAGTGAGCGTGCACGGAAGAAGAAGGAGGAAGAGGAGAAACAAATGGAGAGGGAACGGGAAAGGGTAAGGATTATGTTCTCTGGATAAAACATTCGGCCTATCATTTTTTTGTGGTTTGTAATCTATTCTTAATGGAAGGTAATATTCAGGAATGAAATGTCAGGAAGTCTGAGCTAATGGCAAAAAAGGCTAACAGAGAATTGAAAATATGGCGAGTGAGTGATTGAAGCACAGGATGTTTCCGAAAGCCTTTTATTCTGCTTTATATTTGGGTCAATGTGGGAAAGGGAATGTTCTTCTGATTTCTGTATGAGTTGTATTCAATGTGCATTCCCCTTCGCCAATGTTGAGTGTGACGGGTGCTAGTGGTCGAGTGTGAGTCTAAATGCTTTCTCTTTGTGAGCTACAGCAAGATGGGAATTGATCTGACTATGCTTTTCATCAGCAAGTCATTCTTGATCATTCTTTTTAATGTTTTCTTCAAGAGCAGGAGCGTATACGCATTGGGAAGGAATTGCTGGAGGCAAAGCGAATTGAGGAAGATAATGAACGCAAACGGTTAGACTCTTTGAAAGCAGCAAATTGTTCTGATACATGTGAAATGATGAAGCCATGTCAGGTTCCCCTCTGAAATAGTGCTGTTATCTGTTGTGGTGCAGCCTGATACTTCTTAGAAAAGCAGAAAAGGAGGAAGAGCAGCGAGCACGGGAAAGGATAAGGCAAAAACTGGAGGAAGATAAGGTTTGCTTTCCTGGTCTTTTATTATTTTTCTTGGAGGTGTGAGAACAAAGTGAGCAAGAGAGTGAGCTGAACGTAAGTCTGCTGAATAGTGGACTGAAATGAAGTGAGTACAAAAGAGAAGTGAGGGGTTTTGTCTAAGTGACAAAGCTCTATCTTATTCACTAACCGTAGTTAGGGATTAGACAATGGTTAGGGGGAAAAACCTCAATGAGAAAAAAGTGCCCCTAACATTGGCCATTGCCTAGAATATGATAATAATTCTAACACCCCCCTGCAGTGCCAATGTGGTGTACAAGGTATTGATCAATCACCAAAAGGAGATAAGTTTAGGGCACTGCGAAATGCCTCAAACTTCTCACGTGGAAGTGCTTTGGTGAAAATGTCTGCAACATTGTCATGTGTTGACACATAGATCATACTGATCTCCCTTGCATGTAACTTCTCTCTAACATAATGATAATGAACCTCAATGTGCTTCGTGCAAGCATGAAACACATGATTCTTTGCCACTGCTATAGCACTCTGACTATCAGTGAGAATTGGAGAAGGACCCTCCAATAAGAGATGAAGATCAGCGAACAAACGTCGCAGCTAAACACATACAGTTGTCGCTGTGAAAGCTGCCCTGTACTCAGATGAGGAAGTAGCCACTATAGATTGCTTCTTGCTCAGCCAAGAAATGCAAGCTTTGCCCAAAAAGAAACAATTACCACTAGTGGACTGCCTGGTATCATAGTCTCCAGCCCAATCTGAATCACTGTAAGCATGCATCTGCAAGTCACCCCCCCTGGGAAACATCAAGCCATAAGACTTTGTGCCTTGCAAATAATGGAAGATGTGTTTTACAGCTTGCCAATGTGTTGTCTTTAGGCTGTGTATATATCTGCTCACCTGAGATACTGCATACTGAATATTGGGCCGTGTATTGCACAAATAGATGAGGCATCCAAGAGCCTGGCTGTAAAGTGTGACATCCACTGATTCACTTGCATCATACATAGTAAGCTTCAGCCCTGGCTCCATGGGAGTGGCTATAGGCTTACAATCATGCATGTTGAACCTATCCAAGAGCTTCTTTTTAGTAGGTGGAGGATGCAGGGATGCAAAAAGGCTGTTCTTGGAAGTGATGTGCTTAGAAGCACCACTATCAAAATACCAAGTATTTAGTGTCTCATTGACACTGAGAGAGCATGCATCCTTTGAAGGATCATAACTGCAAGTCAAGAAAGCATAAGGATCATCCTCAATAGTGGCTGTAGCATCTGAACTACCCACTGAAGAATCTGAAATGCAAGACAAAAAGGCATAGTGTCTTACACAAAGTTAGCTGTAACATCTCCCCCATCATGTGCATGAGGAGCTGATGCATCTGACACAGCCATACTTGAATCCCTTTTCTTTTCTTTAGCTATGTGCTTCTTGCATTCACCAATATAATGACCTGGCTTCTTGCAGTAGTGACAAACGCCCTTCTTTCTAGGCTTATCTACATCACCCTTAGCCTTATAAGAAGGCTGTCTCGAATCAGCTTTATGTTGATGTGCGGGTTGATTGGCATGTTGCTTTTGCTGCCCTTTTCCCTTGGGCTTAAACTTAGAAAGCATGGCATGCTCGCCAGCCCGTGTTGCCATATTTCTTTGTGTCTGCTCTTCCTGCAATAGAAGTCCTATCAACTCGTGAAAAGAGAGAGGATTGCTGCCCCCCCTCAATGACAAATTGGGTGTGGAAACCAAGATAGGACTCCGGAAGAGAATTCGGAGTAGTGGTAATCATCTCTGAATCCGGAATAACTTTATCAATATTCAGCAACCGCTCCCTCAAATCTTGAAGCTTTGTGAGATGAGTATTCATGGAATCTCCCTCATCCATATGCGTATGAGAAAGCTCTCTCTTTAGGAACGAAGCTGATTATCACAACTATGAGATTGTGACTTTGGTGGTACCTCATGCATACGTGCATCAGTATAGGGATGTCCTTCTTCCTGACTCCTTCTACAGGATTGAGGGTGCAACTATAATAAAGCATGTAGGTGGCGAAGGAGGAACATGCTGCTTATCTCTTCATGTGGACGCTACTACCAACATCATTAAGGGTGAGCCATTTGATGGTAACATTACCATGCTCCCCGAAACCACAATTTTAAACTATGTGCCATGGGCATTATCGTTGGTTCGCATAGCTAGGGGAACAATATTGACTGTTGTTGGCACAATTGCTTTTATCATTATAAAGGCTGCTTTAGATATTCTTACAATAGCTGATGGCCCTCTACTTGAGGATCGAGCTACTATACAGAAAGAGAAATCATTGATAGAGCTTGTGTATCCCTAGAATCCCATCTTTTCTGCTCTACTATGGGAGCCACTGGAGCAGCAACTCCACGGTCATAGTCTATCAAAGGCTCAAAATGCATCACAATGCTTTGCAAATGCCCAAAAATCTGCAAAAAATGGCAAAAGTCTGCAAATTGACTCACAGTGACTCCAGAACTGCTTGTAAAACTCCCAAATGGTCTTTCAACTTCCAAATTGCATCCAAATGCCAAAAGCCCCAGTTTAGGGAAATTGCATCCAAAAGAGGGCAAATAGGTTCTTGTGTAATCACCATTTTTCTTAAAGATGATGGAGTGAATTCAATGACTTTTTGATAGACTCATGGTCACGTAGGTTCTTGTGTGAATGTCTCTTTTTTTACACATGTTCTTATGTGACTACCCGATAGGAGGTAGAGGATTTTCTTTGTGCGTGATCCTCCTTTATTGGTCCTTTTCCTTTGTCCTTGCGAGTAGATTCTTATGGTTCTACCTTTTTTAGGGTAGTTTCTTATGGTTCTTCTCTCCAATCTTTGCCTTGATTTTTCATAATTGGTACACTTGAATTTGACTAGTGCCTCTCATTTGTTGATGTTGACAATGTTAGAGGCTTTGGCCTTCATTCTTTCTTGTGCTCTTTAATAATCCATTCTCTTTTGTTTTTGCTTGAAGATGATGGAGGTTATCCCCTAGCCAGCTTGATTCAACCATATTGAAGTCTCCTAAGAGCACAACATCATCTTCAATGTTTGATAGGGACTGCCAAGTGGTGCACCTCTCTCGTTCTTTAAATAACACTTGAAAGCACGTGATACATAGGGTTTTTTTGTAGTGCACCCCTCAAGAGTGTTTCCTTCACCAAAAGCCCCAAATTTTGGGGTGAAATTGAGCAAATGTCACTCAAATTTCAAGTCTCTTGCAAACAACCCCAAATTTCCACCTGCTACAAAGAAATGCCAAACAATGGCACAATGCACAAATAAACTTGCAAATGGACCCTACCAAAAAGGACGGACACCTTCAACTTGTACGGGATTGATAGTACGGATTCCGTACAATGGTACGGATAGTGTACGGCCCACGAGACCTATTGTACGAACGACCTGTTGTACGGAGTACAGAGCTAGTACGGAATGGCGGTGCACAATATGGACGACTGCGTACGGATGTACAGTGCTGATGCAGTTCGCAGGTGCGGTGGAGCTGTACGGATTTGGCGCAGATGTACGACCTATACGAGATGAATGGCGCGGGATTTGTACGGACACCTACGCAGAGAGGTACAGATGATGGTGACAAACAGTACGGATGACCGTACTATTGTACGGATTGATGGCGTGCAGTACGGTGGCGATGGTGCAGTATGGAATTGTACGGATGCAATAGATTGATGGCGGTGCTGAAGTGCGATGGTACGGAGTAGGCAGTTGGTACGAAATCCGTACAGTCGTACGAGCCTATACGGGATGGGTTGGAGCTAGAGGACGGAAGCTGGAGGCGAGTGTGCGACAGGAGCAAGAGCAGTAAGAACCTCCTTTGATACCAAATTTGAGAACAAAGTGAGCAAGAGTGAGCAAGAGAGTGAGCTGAACGTAAGTCTGCTGAATGGTGGACTGAAATGAAGTGAGTACAAAAGAGAAGTGAGGGGTTTTGTCTAAGTGACAAAACCCTATCTTATCCATTAACCGTAGTTAGGGATTAGACTGTGGTTAGGGGGAAAAACCTCAATGAGGGAAAAGTGCCCCTAACCCACTTATTACATTACATTGGCCACTGCCTAGAATATGATAATAATTCTAACAGGAGGTCAATGCAAGCCTTGGCTGAGCATGGTATCAGTATTTCAGACACTATACAGAAAACTATCTTTTTGCCATTAGAAGTAGGGTCAGCCATTTTGCTAGGGCCGCTAAGAACTCATCATGCAGGCCCTACACATGGGATGATTTTTAAAAATCTCATGGTATCCACTTTTATGTTTCCACTCACGCTCAATGATTGAACATACAGTAGTGATTTGCATTGGCACAAACAAGATGAGTTCCAAAATACAGACTACCCGTCCTCGATCCTTGATAAGCATAGAGGCTTGCTGAATTTCTGGAGCCCAAATACAACAGCTATAATGACGAAGAGTTCCAAGTCCTCACATTTTGGTTGGACCGCATAACAAAAGATACCCTGCAAAGACAGCTAATTGAAGATGAAAAAGCAGTCAATGCTCAGAATATAGGGAAAGAGTGGACAGCAAGGCACATAGGATCACTTTTCGTTTTGACCCAGGTGGCATGTATGATGGAGTACGTCCTTTTACAGTAAAAGGCCTTTGTGTCTAACCATCACTTGCAAGTCCTCACATTTTGGTTGGACTGCATAGCAAAAGATGCCTTGCAAAGACAGCTAATTGAAGATGCTGTGTGGGATGTTCCAAGTCCTCACATTTTGGTTGGACCGCATAGCAAAAGATGCCCTGCAAAGACAGCTAATTGAAGATGCTGTGTGGGATATATGAAAAAGCAGTCAATGCTCAGAATATAGGGAAAGAGTGGACAGCAGGGCACATAGGATCACTTTTCGTTTTGACTCAGGTGGCATGTATGATGGAGTACGTCCTTTTACGGTCAAAGGCCTTTGTGTCTAACCATCACTTGCAATTTTGAGCACAAATTATCTTGGGCGGGGTTGTCTATAATGATTGGGCCAAGTTCCTAGGGGTTGGGATTTATATGGCTAGGGGTGTTTGGCCTAGAGGGCTAAAGGCTAAAAGGGATAAAGTGGAGGGGAATGTATAGGTCCACCTCTTATTCATTATATGTAGCACATCATGCCCTTGATGTGATCTATGTGAGCCACCTGTCTTGGGAGCTACTGGCCTCCCTTGGAGATGATGCAGACCTCGCCCATGCCTCAAACACCCTTGTATCAGCGGTTCTTGATGCTGTCACATACCATTCCCTACAACTCAGTCCACAGCATGGCCCCCAGTTGGGAAGATGCCCTAGAACCCATGGTTTGATACTGAGTGCCAAGAGATGAGATCTCACTTCATACGGGAGCAGCCTTGGGGCACTTGATGATGCTTGAGGCACAACGGATATCACGTCGTCTTACATGCCATAAGAGGTGGGCTTTCCTCTCACATAGAGTAGGTGATCCGCTCTTTTTGAGGTGGGGACTCCACTATTGCATGGGGGCTTCTCTTTGAGGGGAAGCCACCTATCGCCATTATGGACCCAGGCGTCTAGCTCACATATGCGAGATTGCTCTATGACGTCTCCGTTGGAGGTTAGCATCTCCTTATGTACCATAGTTAGATTAGGTCATGAGTGAGGACCCCCTGTGAGGCTAGTCTAGTGTAGGATTGGGCATGTGCCTATGCCAGTGGGGGTCCATATCCTTGTCAAGGTCGGCATCTCCTAATGTACCATAGCTAGGTTAGGTCAGTGTAGGATTCAGCATGTGGCTATACCAGTGGGGGTCCATATCCCTGTGGGCCAGAGCACAACAGGGCTCGTGGCCCAATGGGCAGGCTGCCATGATGGCATGCTGTCTACAAGGTGCTCCCAGGAGGGTACGGGTCTGCTGCAGCACTGGGCTAGGGCCCTTTGTCGCCTGCTTGCTGCCGCGTGGCAGCCCCTCTTGAGGTGCCTTGGTCAGGTTAGTGTGGGGGGACCTGTCTGGCCACCCTTTGGTGTTGCAGCCCCACTCTTAGCAGGCTATATATGAGCCGAGGTGGGCCGACCTGTACCTAGGCTTCTGGTCGGCCTGGTTGAGGCAGGGGGTCAACCCCTATATGGCTGCGTGGCAGGCCATATTTGGGCAAGAGGGGCTCGGGCCCATGGAGCTGCTCTGCCGGCCCTTATAGGGCTGCGTGGCAGCCCCCATATGCAGCAGGTGGGTCAGCCCACTGGTTGGCCTGTTTGACCAGTCGACTGGGGATGGGGGGTGGAGTGCCTATATATAGGCCCCCCTCCCTCGTTTGTGTATCTCAGTTGAGCATCACTTGTGCATCTATGAGAAGAGGTTTTCCCTAGCAGTTCAGGGGGTTTTGCCTGATATCCCTTGCAGTCTCTCTTGGTCTCTTTCTCTACTTTCACTTCAGTTTATGTGTGCCTCTCTCTCTCTCTCTCTCTCTCTCTCTCTCTCTCTCTCTCTCGTGTTCAGTTTCTGCTGCACTTCTCACAGTCTTGATCCATGCCCCACCTGATATGTCCTCCCTGGCCAGGTCCACTACATCGATCCTGTTCACTGCATAGAATGTGTGAGCTGCATTGCATTGGCTCCACAACTGGAGAGACCAGGATCACGAGGGGTTGTGGACTGAGGATTTTGCACATGGACAGGAGGTCTTGGCCCCAATAAGGCACATATGCTGGATCATGCTGTATGCCACGGAGTACCACCACCATCGTGCTGATACACAAAGCAAAGGACTCCATGGACACTGAAGTACCACACTTAAATGATTGGTCACACATTAGCCAAGATTTACGGGTCAGTACTAGTGAGAGAGATCAGCTCCTATACAGAGGCACGGGGACAGTGGGCTTTGGGGCAAGCTTGGGTTCCGAAGGTAGCACTCTACTCTTGAGCCTTGACCACATCTTCACTCTATGGGCCATCATCAAGGATGCTTGCTTTGTAGATTTTTGGAAGGCCTTTGCACAAACCCACTATCCCTTACGATTAGGAGACTTCAGCAGATGCAGATCCTAGGAGTCATGATTTGGGGGGTGATGAACGCCTACTCTCCACAAGACTTTATTACATATCTCAAGCTCCAGTAATTTTGGAAGCTTTCGCAACACCACACCTCCCTTTGGACCCCATAGCGGAGCTAGACTTACAAAACACGTTGGCATGCATAGTGTCACTAAAATCCGCAAACCATCCCAAATAGCAGCAAAATAAAATTTCGCACCAAAGTACGTATAGAATTTGAAAGAAGTAGCCATATTTTCAGATTTATAAGACTTATGTCATGTCTGGATCATCCTAAGTTTAAATCGCGTAAGGGCCTACTGTGGTTTTGAGACAAGTTCATTCGAGAACCATATAGGATGTTGGTATTGCTAGAGATGCATTCACCATATCCCTCCGTTTAGGCACGCTCAACATCGGGGGCTGCCACACAAGCCAGGCACTCCAATTTAGGCCCTTACTCAATGTCATCATGCATAGGATCGCCACTTCATTCACTTGAGGCATTACATGCACCATTCTAGATGATGGTGCCCAGATTAGACAAGCTGTTTCCTCATGTAGCATGATATTGGGATTCAATCGGTATTGCAACCCACATTCTCATCTTATTGGAGCTCTCTTGCAACCTCATTGTCCTTATTGCATCTCTTAAACTTCTATGCTCTCGTCGTCTCCACCATGGCTTCATAATCCTTCAAGCTGGAGCACCCCATCATTAGGATGGAAATGAAAGTAGGAAAGATACAATACAAATCACAGTGACCCCAACAACAAAAACAATTGCAGCTTTTAGATGCCTTAGCAAGGAATAGGTAGAGCATTCACTCTACTAATTGCAAGCCTTTTGTGATGAACTGAATACGAATATTGCCATTACAAGAAAGATTGATGCAGAAAGATTATGAAATAGATGCAGCACAACGAACAAGTATCAAGTTGCAGACAAGTCTCAAAGATTGTAAACACCAAGTTCAGGAACTACAGTAAGAATGTACAGCACCAAAGGAGAAACTTGTGAATGCCATGTAGGAATCAATGCGCAAGCCTAGGTGTTGATGCAGCTAGCACAATGCAAAGCAGCTCAATAGTTCAAGAGTCTTCAACAAGGTTAGAAGGCAATAATTTTAAGAAATCCAATTACTAAATCAGACCAATGAAATTCTAGAGGAGCCACTACAAGATCTATTGCTACAAAGCACCACAACATTGCACCAACATCTTGTTGCAGTCTAAAGCAAGATGATCATCTTGAAGGAAGAGCTCGGATACAGTGGAGACAATTGCAACTCAAAATGCTACATGTATTTCCCACTCTCAATTGTGATAGGCCAGTGGGTGAAAAGACTCTCCCATTTCTATGCCATAAGATAGTTGAGGATAAGAAAAATGTGTTTTGTCTCTCAGTATATGCAAGACTTGTTGTATTACATGTTGGATAGCTTCACATCTGCATTACATATCACTTCTTCTTTTCTATATTGTTGTTTTTGTGCTGATGACTTTTATGTTGTGCGCAGGCCAGGTGCCACCCTAAACCTTAGGATAGTGCTGTTGGCAACATATTTCAGGGTGATATTAGGATAGTGTGAATAGATTAATGCTAAAATTATCATGAGCCAATAAGAAATCCTGATGTAACCCATGCTAGGTGTTCAGTTCTTTTATAACAGATTTTTCGGTGCTAATTTTCAACAATGCTTCAAAAGCCCCCAAACTTAGATTTCAGTGGTGAAGGCAGGACTGCGCTTAACAGGCAAAATACTAAAAGGGCATTAGGAACCTGATACAGTTTGTATTCTGTGGGAGTATTAGAAATTTGTGTCTCCTCCAACTGTTATTCCTTCCAGGAATTTAGAGGTCTGGGTGTTTTCTCTCTGAAAAATTGGCATGCAGGCAGAAAGGAGGCGAAAGTTAGGGCTACCTCCTGAAGATCCCACAAAGGTTCAAGCTCCTCCCCCAGTTCCGGAGGTGAAGAAGGTAGATCCCACCATATATTTGTAAAATTTCTGCATTGTAGATTAATTTGTTGTATTGGTTTTTTTTTTCATCAATTAATATTATGATCAAAGTACATTAATGGGTCTACTTGATCTGCATGTTTTACCTCAAAGAGTTTTCTTCCTGTGAGGCCTGCAAGCAAAGCTGAGTTAATGCGAGAATGCTTACGCAGTCTGAAGCAGAGTCACAAGGTCAGCATCATCCTCAATCTTCATCCATGCGGCATGCTTAAAAAGTTTCACAAATCATGACCTTTCAGTGCAAGGCATAATACTGTTAATGAAAAATATATAAAGCGTTGTAGAAATAAATACGAGTACCTAAGGGATGAAACATATATAAAGCATAATACTGTTAATGAAACATATATAAAGCATTGTAGGAATAAATATGAGTACCTAAGGGATGAAAGTAGGCATGGATATGAGGGACCACACCTTTCTCAGTTTCTTTGCCTAATAGCATGGTATAGTCTCTGAATGCAGGCATAAGTTATTTTTGTGCTTTGTTTCTTAGCATCCATGCTGTATTCTCTACCATCATAAACATGACATACAAAGAAACATTGTTTATCCTTAATGTGTTGGTGAGTATAGGATAATGAAGCAGCTGTGAAGAAGGCTTTTCAAACATTGCTGGCTTATGTTGGAAACGTAGCACGCTCTCCAGATGAAGAGAAGTACAGGAAAATACGTCTGAGCAACCCAACCTTTCAGGTATAATAGAATCTTCACAATAAAAAACAGCGTTATTGTGGAAGAAAATGATTAAAAGGACGGGCTGAGTCTGATTATATTTTACATCATGTGGCTCTTGTTGATGCAGGAAAGAGTAGGAGCTTTGAAAGGAGGAATTCAGTTTCTTGAAATTTGTGGTTTTGAAAAGGAGGGTGGAGATTTTTTATTGCTTCCACGAGATAAAGTAGACATTGCCATTCTCAACACTGCAGGGGCTGAGCTCAATTCAGCTATTGTCAACCCTTTTTTTGGTGTTCTTTGATAGTTCTGATCAATTTGCAAATGGGAACTTCTGTTTAGCCCAAGAGATCTATGAGGGTCATCTAATTGGTGTCTTTGGCTAAAGTTTGACATTAGTAAAGGACCACATTACAAGCATGATATGTGCAGACTGGGCGGGGTTCTACTGGGTGAAAGTTGATGCCCACCTCTGAGAAGCAATAATATATTTTCCAATGTCTGAATGCAATATTACCAATGAGGATCTATATATCATTATTTTTCCTACATCTATCCGATACAGAGCATCAAGGCACAAGTACTAAATGTAATGATGAATTTATATTTATATGTACCTGAAAAGGATATGTGCAAGGCACTGAAAACGATATGTGCAAGGCACTGGTTATTGCAAGTTGCCACAGGGGTCTGTAATGGTGAGAAGTCTGGGCATATAAACTTCGGGGCTTGGGTCAAAGGAAAATTTTGAAGTCAAAGCTATAGGTGCTTAGTCATTTTTCTTCAGGCGATATGGAACAGATGTCCTTCCTGCAACATGGCATATGAATTGTTTGTAAAACAAGACAAGGCCCTTAAATCCTCTCAGCTGATAAAAATTGCATCGCTATCGCCAAAGTAGTTATCATTGTCTTCATATCGAAACATTTTTCAGCTTTTGAAGGGTCCATATTAATCCCATTCCTCCCACAATGTGCGAGGTATTGAACCTATTTTTCCATAAAGTGCATTGGATGGCTTTGGTACCAAGTTGATGCAAGGTCTCACTCGTTTGACATGCTCAAGATTTACAGCATGACATGCTCGATGTGCTCCTATTGTAAATGAGGATGTCATGAAAAGGAGCCAACGTGTATTTGAGTAGAATTGGCTGCAATGTTGTGTTCATCAGTGCTTGAAAAGTGGCTAGTGTATTAGCAATCAAAATGGTATCACTACAAACCCGTACGTGCCCTTTCTATGTTGAAGGTGGTTTTGTGCAACACCCTTGAGCTCATCCAACAAGGCATCAAACATAATTCAAGGAAAATGCCAGAGGATCCGTATTTAGTTCTTTTTAGCCAATGCCTCATCTTTTTGTTCAAATAGAAGCATTGGTGAGGCAAAAGGAGAAGTGATATGAGGAATTGCATGCCTCTCAAGCAAGTCCTTCACTTGTTACTTCCTCCCGTTCCACCTTAGAGATATAAGGAGCCTTGTTGATTGTCTTCTTGAGAAGCCCAAGACTAGGACATGGTTAACATCTCTCTCCAAAGCTAGCTTATGGGGCATATCCACAAATTTTGAAAGTAGTTCTTGCATATCAATATGTGAAACACTTCCTGTTTGTGGTTCAACCAACTACAATATTGACAATGCACTTTCTTTCTTATACTTTTTCTTGCTATAATTAGGCACATTTTTGGTCTTGTGGAGACATGCAATGCCATTCTCTTGCCCTTGTATTCAAAGCTAAAAGTCACAATGTTCATATCAACACTAAACTTCCCTAGAGACGCCCAAATCCCCCAAAGACATTGTCTATGCAATCACTTTCGAAAACATTGTTGATGGGATTCATGTCCAAAGCAAACTCATGGTCAATTTGAGAGGGTACAAGGCATTTTGTCACTAGGGGATGGGGTTGCTGCGATTTGATCCTTATCATCCTTGTGGACATAAGACCCACAATGTGACAACATGATATCTTAAGTGATGGAATGGGTATCTTGTCTTTGATGTTTTTAGGTAGAACACAATTTGCTTGAAAAGTATTAATTTTCTTGTGATCATTGTTTAGTTGGCTAGTTGTATGACCATGACCTCTCATTGGTGCATGGATTGAGGCAAATTATAAGTACTCACTTGTTGTGAGATGGGAGCTTGGGTCCTTGGTGGCAAAGGCATCAAGTCGTGGAAATTGTAAGCCAAAAGTTGGGAGAATGAGTGGCTTCTCTTCCATTATGATGAATTATGGTGTGAACCCCATTCTTTCACTAGGGAAAGACATTGGTTGGTGGTGTGAGCAATCTAATAAGGTTAATGAGTAGGTTGGTTTGTTTGAAAGGGTATGGAGATATAAGCTATATGGGGTTGCCTCGTAATGACGTAGCATGATGGTGCAAAGAATACGTCATCAATCTATAGTAGTCTCGATGTTGAGGTATAGGTTGTTACATCCAAAAAAGACATGGAGGACTTAACACTCTGGGGGCATCATGACACTTAGCATAATCCCTATGCTAGGGTGCATGCTACTTGCTCTTGTCCTATGTTGCAATGGTTATCCC
This sequence comes from Dipteris shenzhenensis, assembly GCF_047967505.1. Lineage (NCBI taxonomy): Eukaryota > Viridiplantae > Streptophyta > Polypodiopsida > Gleicheniales > Dipteridaceae > Dipteris > Dipteris shenzhenensis. The sequence goes on along the minus strand of NC_141603.1, from coordinate 8,333,911 downwards.
AAGTTGGGAGATCTGCTCCCCCTTTTTTGAAAGACCTAAGTCGAATTGTTGGTGGCTGCCTAGTTGTTGTCCCATTTGCAAGAGGGCGCCTTGTGGCATCAAGGGTCGTGCCTCCCACCTCAGGGTGTAGTATACTTTTATTTGTTTTCTTTTGCATTTTGAGGGAAAAAATGTAAATCCAGGCGAAACTGCGAAACTTTAAAATTTTTTGCATAAAAGTTTCAAATCTTGGTGAATCTATCAAATGTTACTTTTTATTATGGCAAACTTTCGAGACCGGTAAAGACTCATTCAAAGATCAAGAATAACTAAAGAAAGAGAGGCCTAGTAGTTTGAGTAGATGTAGGCTCTAGGATATATTCATCAAGGAAAATTTGGAAAAGGCTTGGATTTATATGCCCTCTACTACAAATGTGTATTGTAGGCTGTTGCTAAAATGATCAAGTGGTCACTAGGTTGATGCCCCCCTCATTTTCCTTGTCTTGAATGCCTTGCCAATTAGCTCCTTGGTAAAAAAGGTTATGTCAGGTAGCATTAGGTCTTCTTAGAGATATTGGTCCAATCAATGACCTCATGCAGAGATGTGCATACCTTACCACAGATGCAAGTTTAAGAAACAACATGTGCTTTGTTTGTTATCAATGTGCACCAAAACTCCAATGATATCCCAATAGAGGAGAGATGGCATCTCACCTCTGTAGTCCCTTAACTTATAGTATCTAGGGTCCACTAGAGGACTAGTGGTTTTAGCATCAAAGATGGTGTTAGCATCCATTAGCCATAATCTTAGAGATGCAATTATGAGTCGACAGTAGCACTAATCCCACAATATCTTGAATTTAGCTTGTGCTTAGGTGGTTTGTACATCTTAAGTGGATACAAAACAATTACAGCTATTGCTTTTCTCACCTCAAAATTGTTCTTGTGCCAAGTATCTTGTTAGTTCTAGATAGCATTCTACAATAGTGTGATGTTTGTAGATTTTAAGACGTATGTGACTTTGACAATTTTGGCCTTTGGTTGGGTTGCAAAAGAAAGTCTTGCTTGCAAATTTTTTAGTTTTTTGCAATTGGGTTTAACCTTCCTATTCTTAATCTAGGCTACCAGCTCATTAGATTTGGTTGGTTTTTGATATGTCGAGGTGCAAAATATTCATTTTCCTTATTTCAAAGCTACTTGTTTGTTCATATGCCTTCATTACATATTTTTTGTATTTGTAGAGTTTTGGTATTTTATGTATTGGGAGAGTCTTGGAATTTTATGTAGGCATTATCTCTTGGTGGTCCTTTTCTGCTTTCTTTTCTAGTCTGTTAGTGTATGTTCTTCATGCGAGTGCCCTTTGGTCACAGATTTCATCTTTTTGATAAGTTGTAAGTGATAGAACATGGAATCTCACATTGATTGCCCACATAAGTTGAAGCTTTATCATGCCAATGACATGATTTTATTTTTCTATGATGTTATCACTACATTTGAGAAAGTATAACAATCTTCCACATGAAGGCCACAATGAAGATAAAAGGGGGCCTATAATCCTTGTTAATTGAAAACCAACAATCACCAATGAATCCATAAAACATTAGGGGAAAAAAGGGGTACATAAGATAAGTAGCTCTTATAGAGTTATGAAATATGAAAAGTTCATGCCATAACTAGAAACTAGTCAGCATGTGTCATTTGCATCACAAATGCAAGTAGGACCAAGAACAAGGCTTATGTAGACACCCACAGTTATTGTTTCAAGAGGAAATAAGATGAAGGTGGCCATAAATGACTAGAAATACAATGACATTAAGAAGTTATAGGTGCAAGGATACAATCAACAAACATGAAAGCAATGCTTAACCCTAGTCAATCTTGGTATAATGCTTAGATGATGCTTAGGCTAGAACCATGCACCATCAAGATATATAGGGCAAAGGGGCTAGTATCGATGAAAGTGTCGTAAAAATTGTGCCTCCACATGTAATGGTTTTCTTAGGGACCCCCAAACACATAACTAGCCGTGGGAGTTGGTTCATGATGGATGATCCTAGAACTAGGACATCCTTTAAAACACATGGCCCAAAATATAGTGCCACTTCATTGCTAGTGTCACCCCTAAATATCTTATGATGCATAGCTTGGAGCTCTTGCATATGCTATCCTGATCTACCCTCTCCCTCCTCTCCCTCCCTTTCCCTCTTACCTCACTCAAGGGAGCACATGTCATTTTACAGACTCCTACCTTGTCTACCAGTTACATCAACTAGTCACCATGCACCCTAGATCCTAGTGGGTATATGACTTGACATGCACTAGACCAATGGAAAGGGAGCAATTACCTCCATCTATAGGCCATCCAACCCCATTTGAGATGATCTCTCCTCACTCAACACAACCTCCCACCTACAATACTTTATCTCTATTGTTGGGTGTTTTCCTTAGCATGCATCATCCCTCGTGTGTGTTCAGTTATCTTGGAGAACTGTTGTTTATAAGGTCTCTTTTGAGATGTGTTGAATATCTTGGAGGGTTGTGTGACTATTGGGTCTCTTTTGGGTGCATGGTAGAGATTGGGATGGTTAGATTTACAATGGGCTATCCACTAACTACACCCATGATCTCTCAAAGCTCTCAAATTTGTTTCAATCGATTTCTTTTGAATTTGAATGCATGTGGGTGATGGAGTTGGTTTGTTACACTGTGAAATTCATGAGCCTCAATAGGGTTTGTAATTTTTAGATTGGTCCTATGGTTGTGCACAAGAGTTTCCTGCATGCAATGGTGTTGTATGCATATATTGTCCTTTGTGAATCATCCATGGTTGGCAAAAATAGGTTGGGAAAAATAGGCTAGTACCTTCCCTTATAAAAAAGAATATCCATACTTGCAATAACATTGGATAGTTGGATCTTGTTGCACACTAGACATAGAAGGCAAAGGGGTGGAAGGAACCTTTTTGATTTATGGAATCACACTCATCCCTTGAGTTCTATGGGGAGCCTCCAATTTGTTATATGTCATACATTTTTGAACTCATTCCACTATTGCTCCAATTCCATGCATGCCACTTATGCATGCCATCCATGCAATCTTTATCTCCCTCCCCTCCCCTCCCCTCCCCTCCTCTCCCTTTCCCTCCTCCTCCTCTCGCCACTTGTGGTGCGGGTGAGAAGGAGAGGGAGGGAGTAGCGAGAGGGTGAGGGTTATTGATGCATTTTTTACTGGCAAACATGTTTATGTTGTCGACTTATGTTCGTAAATAATGCGTAGGAGTTCATGGAAGCAATAGTGAATTGCATATGTTTTTGTGTAGTGAGTTTATTTTCAATAGATTGTAGAGAAGTACATAATTGGAGAAGTAGTAATCAAATAAGGGGTGAGCATTCCAATATGAATTATAATGAGAGTGCGAAAGATAAAACAATGCAAGTGGATGTACTACACAATTATCTCTAGCATATTGTTGTGGTCAAGTGTCGCTTGATGATGAGGTTTTAAAGTTACAAGAATGGATGCTACCTGCCACAATATTGTTTAAGTAGACAAGGGTGGTTGCAAGCTAAGGGCGTCTTGCTTGGATTGGTTGCCTAGACTATTTAAAGGGAAAATAGTAAAGAGCAATTCTCACCTACTTCCTTAAGGAATATCATTTTGTAGTATTTTAATAAAAAATGATACATCTATTTTGGCACACAAAATACCATATTATTAAAGATCAAAGATATATAACTCCTCATTTCCCTATGTATAGTTGAGGTGCACAAGACTTATTAAAGCATACATATATTTTTGCACACAAAAATACCATCCTATTAAAGATCCAAGATATATGAGTCCTCATTTACCTGTGTATAGTTGAAGTGCACAAGACTTATCCCAGATTTAAACATGTAGACACTTTCATATTAAATGAATTATCTCTCTCTCATTATATATCGGATGGCCATCCTAATTTGTATGAAGACACATCACATTGTGTAGCGCTTAACACCCAATTTATTGGTACTCAAATTATAATTTATATACCTTTGAATACATTGCGGGTCTATGGACACAAGGTAATGTTGCCCAAGTATTAAATTATAAGGTAATGTTGCCCAAGTATTGGTACTCAAATTATAATTTATACATGTTTGAATACATTGCGGGTCTATGGACACATAAGGTAATGTTGCTCAAGTACTTCCCAAGTATTAAATCTATAATTCAACAACTAGATCTTGTGAGATCATACTTTAAAATTTTACCTCGAGTCTTAGAGGATTGGCTAAGTAAATTGAAAAACAAATGTAGTAATTTGTAAACACAACTCTAAACATATCCAAAGTTCACAATAGTCCTTGACATGATAAAGCTCTAAAAAGACATTTGTAAAATACGAGTAAGGAAAGCGTAAATTGTGCCCTCCCTATGTGAATATTCCATAGAAGGAAAAAAGGCCTCACTAGCCAAACACCAAGGCTACACTGAGGTGACATAGGCTTGTTATTATGCTTGGAAAGCCCAGTTCCGCATGGGAGGATACGTATATGTAGAAAAAATCGTATCTTTTCTTATGTCATATGGCATATTATTTCATGTCACTTGGACACCCTTGATAGTTTTCATGCATATTAAACACCGATTATGTGGGTGGGCAGGTGAAATATCCTAATTTCTAATGTGTGCATATGTACGTGAAAGAAAAATATGCATTGGTTGTAATTGTTGTCACACCAAGAAGCATCAAAAGGATACCAACCTTTTCATTGGTTTTATTCCAAGCAACTTCCATGGTCTCGCAAAGTTCCATGTGCATTGGACACTAACCGTGTGGGCGGGGAAGTCAAATGTTCCAATTTCATTGGTGTGGGTGTGGGTGTGTATGTGTTGGGAAAACATGCATTGGTTGATCATTGGCACATTGAGTAGTATCAGTTTGGTACCCAAGATTTCATGGGTGATGTTTCATGTCACTTGAATGTTCTTGCACAGTTTCATGCGCATCGGACACCAATCGTTTAAGTGGGAAGGTTAAATGCACCAATTTTGCATGTGTGGGTGCATATGATTTGGAAAAATACACATCAATGGACTATTGCCATATTGAGAAGTATCATGTTGGTACCAAAATTTTGTAGGGGTTTTATTTCATGTGACTCAAATGTTCTTGCAAAGTTTCATGTGAACAAAATACTGACTGTGGGGGTAGGAAGGTCAAATGTTCCAATTTTTCATCTTAGGGGGTGCACTACTAAGAAGCCCTAGGTATGACATGCATTCAATAGGTATTAAAAAAGCCCCTTGTATTTTTTAAATGAATAAAGTGACCTTTTTTTCTATATACACTTACAGGTTTTTTTGAGAATTCACAAAAAAAACCTTTTATAAATGTATTTCTATAAGTTTACCTTGAAATATTGAACAAAACCCTCCATTTGAACTCATGTAGTGGCTTACATATTTTTAGGTGAACCCCCCAAGTTTTACATGTACAGGTGCATATGTATGTAGGAAAAATAAGCATCAATCCACCATTGTTGCACTGCTAAATATCGGATTGGAACCAAAATTTGCAAGGGTATTATTCCATGTGACTTCCATTCCCTAGCAAAGTATCATGCTTATCATACATTGATTATAGGAGTGGAAAATTGAAATGTCTCAAAGTTTTATGTGCAAGTACCTATGTGCAAGAAAATATGCATCAGTGGACCGTTGCCACATCATGATGTGTCAGTTTGGTACCAAACTTATTATGGGTGTTATTTCATGACTGGGAAATGATTCATGCTCATTGGACACTAATTAGGGGAGTCAAAAATGGAAATGTCATAGTCTTGTACTTGAGAGCATTGTAAAAACATTACTCAAATAGTGGACCGTTGCCATGCTGTGAAGTATCAAATTGGTAGCAAAGTTTTCATGGGTGTTATTTGAGATGAATGTCATGAACTTGCAAAGTTTCATGCTTATCAGACACCAATTGTGGGAGTAGACAACTGAAACATTGCAATTTTGTATGTGTGGGTGCTATGCATAAGAAGGATACGCATCGGTTGACCATTGTTGTATCACAATGTATCAGATTGTTACCAAACTTTTCATGATTATTTTTTCAGTGAAATTTATGACTTTTCTAAGTTTCATGCTTATTAGACATCGATTGTGGGAGTAATCAATTTAAATGTTGCAATTTTGTATGTGCACATGTGTAAGAAAAATATGCAACAATGGACCATTGCCACATCACGATGGATTCGATTGGTAAAAAACTTTGCATAGGTGTATTTCAAGTGAGCTTCATGATCTTGAAAAATTTCATGCATACTTGATATGGGTTGTGGGGGTGGACAAGAGAAATGCCCCAATTTTGTATGTGCCACTACTTATGTGTAAGAAATGCATAGATGGACCATTACTGCATTGCGGTGCATAGGAATGGTACCAAAATTTGCAAGGGTGTTATTTAAAGTGAATGACATGATACCAAAATTTTGTAATGCATATCAGACACTAATTGTGGTAGTGTCAACTGAAATGTCACAATTTGGTATGTGTGGATGCCTATGTGTAAGAAAAATACACATCGATGAATTGTTACCATGTCAAGATGTATTGGATTGGTACAAAAATTTTAATGGGTGTTATTTCAAGTGAATTTTATGAACTTGAAAATTTTCATGCTTATGAAACACCAATTGTGGGGGCGGGAAAGCCAAATCCATCCAATTTTGTACATATAAATGTGTATGTGTAATAAAAGTATGCATTGGTGGACTGTTGCCACATTGTGATGTATCAAATTGGTAAAAAATTTTATATGGGTGTTATCTTAGGTGAATTCAAAAGTTTCATGCATATCATACATAGCTTGTGGTGGTGGGAAAGCAAAATGTCCCAATTTTGTATGTGTAGGTGCTTACATGTAAAACATGTTAGGATGTACTAATGCATTGATTGTGGGGGTGGGCAAGTGAAATGCCCCAATCTTATATGCATGGGTGCCTAGGTGCAAGAACGATATGCATCGGTGAACTGTTGTCGCATTTTGGTACCAAACCTTGAATGGGAGTGCCATTTTAGATTAATTTAATGACATTGAAAAGTTTCATGCTTATTGGACACAGACTATGGGAGTGGGCAACCAAAATGCCAAAATTGTATGTGTGGATGCCTATGTGTAAGAAATCTAAGCATCTGTGGATCATGATGATCGATTTGCATCAAAATATACATGGGTGATATTTTATACAAAGAAGCTGGTTGGACCAGACTCTTTCCATCAAATTTTTGGCAAAATAATATTGTTATTGCCTCGTCTGAAAGACAATAAACTTTTCACATAATTGTGCTTGCATGTCAAAATAACAAAAAAACTAAACTCAAGTAAACACCATGGACTGTGGAAACATCACAAAAAAACTTAAGGACTGACGCAAAGTGTATAATAAATTTTATATAGTCTTACCTCCAAATTAGGTATGATCTCCTCAAAATTTGGGGCTTCTACTTTGAATCCCAGGATCTCCAATGTGTCCGTGAAGAAGGCAATGTTTGCCTACAATTTTTTGAAATGCTCCACCATAAACCTTAGGAAAATCCACATCAATACGACATAATCTCTTGACTTGCAAGTCTGTGGATGATAGAGACACTCTTGTAGCACCCGCTCAAAGAGGAAGAGACGTGCAGTAAATAAAAAGAGAGTGAGAGCTGCAACAACTAAGTTAGAGGACTTGGAAGGGAAAGTAAATGGAGGTAGAGCTCAGAACCTACAAGGGAGAGGATTGAGCTGAGCTCAGGACCTATGAGGGAGAGCAAAAGGTGACAGCCTCTAGAGAAGTAGTGCACATAGAGCAACACCTCGAGGTAGAGAACCTCGGAGGGGAAAGAGAAGAGAGCTAGATCTCAGAACTTGCCAGGGAGAGGATTGAGCTAAGCTCACGACCTACTAGGGAGAGGATTTGGTTGAGTTGGAGGACTTGCGTGGGAGACAAGGGAGACGACATGCGAGGGATGAAGTAGTAGTTACAACTAAAGTAGTGGTATCATGAAAGCTTACAAGCTTACGAGTGTCATGGGACACATGTGCAAAACACCCAATCATAATTTACATGGCTGGTGGATATATGTCACAAGCAAGCACCTCTTGAAATGTGATGAAATTGTGCTTTTTTAGCACATGCTTTTAAGCACAAAAAGCATACAAACCAAACGTGCTACCATCCGTTTGGATTTTCCTTTGAAGTGTGAGGGAAGGAAATCTCTCTTGATGAGATTTTGAAAAGACTTCCAAGATTTTAGTCACCTTTTACTGTGCTTAGTGATGTTCCACCAAAGTGCATCTCTCCTTTGAAAAGTAATCATCTAGCTGGTTGATCCAAGAAAAGATAGTGCATGCATCTTTCTTTCGATTGAAATTTTGAAATGAGAAGGCTTTTCTACTTATATTACTCCCTTTTTTTGAATTCTGTGCTCTCAGTGTAGCTTTGACTGTCTTGATAATAGGATCATCTTTAGAATCATGGTTGGATGACTCATCATTACACGAATGCCTCTTCCTTTTCTTACCATTGACTTTCTTTTCGAATCTCTCCCTATGCTCATCCTCATCGGCCAATTATGCCTGAAGTGCGTCTAACTATTCTTGGAGTGTGGGTAGTTGTGGCTGATCTGCCATGATAATGTAATAAATACAAATAAAGTAGAGCAGAGGGAAATAAGGATACTAAGTGTATGAGAAATTAAATGGATGAAAAAGTGTAATTTTTGAGTGTACGGTAAGAAACAATTGGTGGATGATACTAAGTGTATGAAATATAAAGCAAAAGAAATCACTTATCTCACTCTTTGATAGGATGTAGAAAGGACTAGAGTGGGAGATATGTGACCGAGTGATGTCACATGAAGTCGTCTTTGTGCTCAAATGCACTCTAATTAATTGCTCAATGACTTTGTGATTCGAAGTCGATATGGAAATCTTTCTTCAAAATTCCCTTCTTGTTGAAACTCACTTGGGATCTTCCATCTTTCAAAGCGAGGCTTTTAGGAGGGTGAATAGAGGGATTTTGGGGACTTTAGAGAGGTAAAAAGAGTGGGTAGATGCAGTGATAAGCCAAAGAGGAGAATGATAGAGCTGATCAAACAAGAGCAGATCACACATCATGAAAATTCACTACACTTATCTTCTTCTTCAACGACTTCTGAGCTTTTTCTCTCTTGATAAGCGCGTTTGGACCCGCTAATCCTCTCGATGATGAGAGCTCAAACAAACTAAGGAAATGAATTTGGAGGTCCTGAAAATGGTATAGCCAACATATGAAGCCAATCTATCATCGATTGTCAGGTGCTTATCACCTTCTCTCTCTCTCACATGCGACTTGGTTTTTCAACTCAATTTAGGCAGGCTGAATCGAATTTCTAGCTTTTGGCTGGGTAGGAGGCTTTGGAATGGGTACACGAGCCTCTGGAATAGATTTTGGGTAACCTAGAAAAGAGATGGAGAAACTAGCGACTTGCCACGGCCGTTTCTGCATCTCCTGTGTGAGATTTTCTTTGAAAGGGTACAATCTCCCCCCTTAGATGATTGGCTCATGCTTCCTCATCTAGAGTATTTATGATATTTCATAAAAGCACAAGGAGGCAAAATTATCCCTCTATTCCAAAATAACGGATTTGCTTTACATAGCCTCTTTGGGCCTAAAATTGATTTATGTCCTCTCCAAAATATATTGCTCAAACTTGCAATATTAAAAAAATACAAAATTGGCCCATGGCCATAAAAGATGAACTATGCGACACCTCAATTGGTACCCTCACACTAACTCCAATCCTCGTTGTGAGTTCCATCACCTGTACTCAAGCCGCCAATTACATTAGTTATTAACAATCGATTGAATGAATCACCAAATCAACCGATCCCAACATAACCATGCTCAAAGTACAATAATCAAGCACAACACTAATAACACTAGCGACATCAATATTAACATGGAATCACCCATAATACCGACCATCTAGCATGGCAAAACACAAGCCAGTTAGGCATTCCCAACTAACCACACAAAGCTTCCACTAGGATCTCTGCCGCGTCTGGTGCGCTCCTATGGAGTACTTTGCTATAGTTACACTTGACTAAAATAATTAATGTCTAAAGCAAGATATACCAAAAATATACTTTTCGTAACATAAAGCAATAACAAGCCTAGGAAAATAGGTGTTACCTGTCTACCCAAACATAACTATGATGTTCTAACACCTAGTTTGTTTGGATGGTGGCAAGTAAGTGGACCCTGCCCTCGGAACCTAAACTCCCTGAGGATTTGACATCCTTTTTCAATATTTTATTAATCAAACTCTATATTATTAAAAATTCCTAATTTTGGTGGAAATTTTTGCAAACTCTAATGGTTACATTTTACAACTTAGATGTCTCAAACATTTTTTCCTTATATTTTCCTCTTTTTTTTGTAAAAAATTTTTTATCCACTTGATGGAATTAATTGTATGGTTTAATTATTCACTTTCATGGATTGTAGCAAATGCAACTACTTCTCTTTTGCAACATAGAATCACCTCTATCCTCGGAAAAAATTTTGTAGCATCTCCTTTGTGAGTTTCCTTTGCAAACAAGCTGTAACAACCATTATAAAGAACATTAGTCTCTTCTCAATAATCTACTTTATTAATTATTTAAAAATCTAGATCTTGTTTAAAAAATTAATCAAACCTTAAACCCTAAACCCTAAATCCTAACCCCTAATCCCCAAACCCTAATTTAGACCCTTGAAACCATAAACCCTAATTCCTAAACCTTAAATCCTAAATCTTAAACCCTAACCCTAATTTATAAACCCTAAATTCTATACCCTAATTCCTAAACCCTAACCCTTAAACCCTAAGCCCTAAATCCTAAACCTTAATCCCTAAACCTAAATCCTAGACCTCTAAATCCTAATCCGTAAACCCTAATCTCTAATCCCAAAATCCTAATCTTAAAACCCTAATTCCTAAACCCTAACCCTTAAACACTAAACCCTAAGACCTAAACCTAAATCCTAAAGCCCTAAATCCTAATCCATAAACCCTAACCCCTAATCCCTAATCTCAAAATCCTAAACCTAAACCCTAACCCCTAATTCCTAAACCCTCAATCCTAATCCTAGACCTCTAAACCCTAAACCCTGAACCCTAAATCCTAAACCCTAAACCCTATCCTCAAAACCCTAAACCTAAACCCTAACCCCTAATTCCTAATCCTAGAACTCTAACCCCTAAACTCTAAATCCTACACCGTAAAACCTAACCTATAAACCCTAATTTCCAAACCCTAATCCTTGATCCCTAAACCCTTAACCCTAATCCCTAAATAGTAAATGTTTATCTTGACTCTCTAAATCCTCAACCCTAATAAATAAAAACTAATCCCTAACCTCTAAACCCTACCTCCCAAACCCTAAACCCTAAACCCTAACCCCCCAACCCTAAACCCTAAACCCTAACCCCTAAACCCTAAATCGTAAACCCTACCCCCCAAACCCTAACCCAAACCACCAAACCCGAAACCCTAACCCTCGAACCCTAAACCCTAAACCCTACCCCCCAAACCCTAAATCCAAACCACCAAACCCTAAAACCCTAAACCCTAACTCACAAACCCTAAACCCTAACCCCCAAACCCTAAACCCTAAACCTTAAATCCTATGAGTGTTTTCAATAAGATCATTTATTTAAGTAATAGTTTTAATTAGGATTCATATGTAGGAGTGGAATTGATAGTAGGAATGTGGGAATGGGAGTGGGAGTTGGGAGGGTGGTAGTGGGAGAAAGGGAGAGTGGGAGTGGGAGTAGGAGAGGGGAGGTGGGTGTGGGAGTTGGAGAGGGAGTGGGATTGTGGGAGGTGGGGATGGGAGTGGGGGTGGGAGAATGGGAGTGGGAGTGGGAGAGGGAGTGGGAGTGGGATTGTGCGAGGTGGGGATGGGAGTGGGATTATGGGAGGTGGGGATGGGAGTGGGGGCGGGAGGATGGGAGTGGGAGTGGGAGAGGGAGTGGGAATGGGGGAGGTGGGGGTGGGAGAATGGGAGTGGGAGTGGGAGTGGGAGAGGGAGTGGGAATGGGGGAGGTGGGGTTAGGGTGAGGGTGGGAGGATGGGAGTGGGAGTGGGAGGGGTGGGGTGGGAGGGGTGGGGTGGGAGGATGGGAGTGGGAATGGGGGAGGTGGGGGTGGGAGAATGGGAGTGGGAGTGGGAGTGGGAGAGGGAGTGGGAATGGGGGAGGTGGGGATGGGGTGAGGGTGGGAGGATGGGAGTGGGAGTGGGAGGGGTGGGGTGGGAGGATGGGAGTGGGAGAGGGAGTGGGAATGGGGGATTGATATTGCAACATAATCAGCCAGGATTTACCTATCATCACAATGCTTTCCATTATTACTAGGCCAGGTTAGACAGATGGTATTTGATTAATGCTTAGCAATTCATGGACTTTACACTCCCTATCACATTGGATCATTCTCTTTGTCTTTCAGATCATGCTCCTCTATGGCTGACTATGAATTTTGGAATGGATGATATGCCTCCATAGACTATCCACTTGAAACATATCAATCAAGCTTATCTGGAGCATGACATATTCAAACAAATGATAAGGATGCGATTGCCCCATTGTAAGAACACGCTCATTATGATATGTCTTTTGCCTAGGATAGTTTTGTGTCTCAAATTTAGCATGGCTGATTGGAGGCGCAAGGTAACACATGCAAAACAAGAAATTCAATCCTTGACTGAATTATCACATGTTTAGCCATTGTCTGACACTCAAAAGGAATCCCTTTTACATTCTCAGTTTTTATTGCAAGCTAATGACAAAAGGAAACTCAATAAATGGAAAGTCATAGCTAGAATGAAGCCACTAATGGACAAAGGCTACTCTTCTAAATCCTTTCAGGGCTTACATGCACATCGTCGAAAGAATTCCTATTTGAGAGTGAGAAAACTTGATGGCTCATGGACTCAATCTAGTGCTTCAGCATGAGTGTCATGATCACTTTCAAAACATGTGTGCATCGCCTACTGTCCCTTCACAGGAAGTTTTTAATGCCAGGGAAGCATTGTTGACACGTGTCAATGCTATTTTACCTATGGATGATGCTCTTTCTTTGGAGCAACCTTTTTTGGAAGAGGAATTAGATTATGCATTGTTCCATCTTGGAAAAGGGAAATCCCCTAGCTAGGATGGCCTTATAGCTGAATTTTACATAGCCTTTTGGGATTACCTCAAACATGTCATACTTGGGCTGATTAATGAAGCTTGGGCCAGCAATTTGATGCCAAATTCATGGAAACATGGGCTGCTCAAGCTGATTCCCAAGAAGAGTCTATGTGAGCATCTATCTGACTGGAGACCCATAACTCTCATGCCTGTGATATACAAGTTGGTTGCCAAAATGTTAATCTATAGGATATATGACATACTTCATGATGGCTTGCATCCACATCAATATGGTTTTGCGCCTCGACGGCAAATTTATGATAACATTGCAAATGCGATGATTGCTACTAAGTAAGCAAAATACACTGAACAGGATGTCCTCATTCTATAGGTGGACATAGCTAAGGCTTTTGATAGTGTTCAATGGGATTTTATTGCACAAACCATGATAAGGATGGGCTTTGGACCCAAGATAGTGAATGCACTTTATTGGCTATATAAGGATTCATCTGCTCAATGCATGCTTGGTAATCATTTATCTGACTCATGGACATTGGGAAGATCAGTTAGAAAAGGATGTCCACTCAGTGCATTGCTCTATGCCATTGCCACTCATCCCCTTCTCTTGTATCTTGATCATCTCACTAGAGAGGGACATTTAAGAGGCCTTCAACTTCCAGGAGCATCCTCATTTGTGGCTCAAGCTTATGCAGATGATTCCTTTTTTGTGCCTCAGAACAATCCACAGGAGCTTCAAAATTTGATGGATTCTCTTTCTCTGTTTGCCTTGGCAGCACGTCTTCATGTTAATTTTGAAAAATCCAAACTTTTACCTTTGAAACAATGTGATTGGCATGCTATTCTTTGGCCAGGGCAAATCATGGAGCCACAGGATATAATTAGATGTTTGGGTTATCCTATTGGCTATCTAATTACTCAAAAGTAGCAGCTAAAATGGATATTACAAAAGCTTCATGCTAAGCTGCATTACTGGAAGATTTCTACATGGCCTCTACATGTTAGGCTTCAGATAGTGCAATCCATTGTCATGGCCTATGTTCAATTTTATTTGCCTCTAATACACTGGACTGCTCAAGACATTTCAGCATATATGTCTAAAGCTATGGAGCTACTTTGGAAAACTAAGTCTTTAGTCAAGGCATTGAGGTTGTTGAGAATGGATAAAGTATGTTCTCCAAGGAGAGATGGAGAGCTGAATGTGCTAAACCTTAGCCTTCATACATTGTCCAGAAAGATTTCAATGATGCTTACTTTCTTTTAGCAAATTCAGCCATGGACACTTATGCTATCACTTATGTGTCATACTTTGATTACTGATGCTTATGGAAAGTGGGAAAGTCATATATGGTAAAGTGATATATGGGAGGTCATACTGGGCAAATATGTGGGAAGATTTCAGGCAGCCCATTTGTCACTGCTTTGATCCAAGATTGGAAATAGGTGCTCTCACATATTAAGTGGGATCTGCCAGCTCATTACGCATGGAGAGTATTTACTGGAGTGCTATTTTTGACTCTCCACTTGCACTGCAGGAGCCTGTCAAGGCATATAATCTAAGTAAAAGGGGCATTCATTACATAGCTGATGTGGTGGATGATCAAGGGCAGTTTTTATCTTTTCCTTAGGCTATGGCTACCTATGGATTAGGTTTGCATCATAGGAATATTTGGAACAAAATTAAGGATCTGTTGCAACCATTCTTGCTAATCCCTCCCCTTTCAATTGGACTGAGATTGGCTGAATGGAAATTACAGCATGTTGGGTTGAATCTCCATCCTGTACCTCTTTGTAAGCTCACATCTATCAAAACATACATGCTATTGCAGCCCATGCCTTGGATACATAATCATGCTAATGCTCTGTGGCACATGCAAAAACCACTATCTTGGTGGAGGAAGAATTTGGATGCACTGTGGCATGCTAAGTGACCTTTGAAACAAAAACTCTTCTTGTGGTGCATGACACGTACCTTACCTGTGGGTGTAATATTGGCAAAGTAGAGAATAGCCACATCCTCTTGTCTCCACTGTACTGCGTCAACTGAGACAATAGCTCATTTGTTTTGGCATTGCCCCTGCACAGTCATTGCTTCAGCAGATGTGGACACTCTTGAGGCTTCGTTTCCCTAACTCTTTTTGGAAAACTTTTCTGGCTATTTGGTAGATGTCCTGCTCCACTGACTCAATATTCTTTGCTCCTTTTTTGGATTAGATATTGGGCTCTTTGGACTTTGTGGATTGAACATAACATGGTGTATCTGCACAGACAATTTACTCATCCATATGAGTTCTTCAGAGCCTCCTTGAGGCAATCTATTCATGATGCATGCCAGGAGGGTGATCTTCATAGCTCTTGTATGGAGATTGTTTTCTTGTGTTTTTGAAGTGCATGAGATTCTACTCTTTAGAGAATCTCTTTATAAAATATTGAAACTGTAATATTATGACTATGGAATTACCCAAAAAAAAAAAGTGTGTGTGTGTGTGGCTCACCCCGAACCTAGAGGGTAAGACCACACAGTGGGGAGTAAGCCCACCATGTGGAACTTACTGCCCACCTAATAGAATGCTAAGTGACCTTTATATGGTAGAAATGAGTAGTATGATAAGTGTTCTTATAAGTAGTTGCATACTCCAAATTCACAAGAGCTTGGCTCCAGTATTTTTGCACAAGAAACCAATAATTAGAAATCAAAGGAAAGAGTAGCCATTACTAAACTGAAAACCTATTCTATGGTACTAGCCTAACCAAGGGCTAGTTGGGAGATCAATATGTGTGTTTAAATTTAATAATTTCATCAATAAATGAACCATACAATCGATTCAGTCATAGAATAGCATGACAACATTAACTAGAGATAATCCTTTGTGTGGATTGTCAAGCTAGTTTGATTTTGTATGTGCAGAAGTAGTGTTTGGACTTTTCCCCTATATGGGCTCCAAACGATTCACCTATTGAACTCATTTGGGTTCGTTTGCTGAAGATTACAATTCCAGTCAGTGTTTTGGAATGTTTGGGTTCGTTGGGGTTCCTTATGTCTTTGAAAATGCAGTGTTTTGGGATGTTTGGGTTTGTGTGGAAAGGTTGATTGCCATGGAAATGCACTTGTTATTTTTTGACAGTTGAAATAGTATTTTGCAGGAGTTTTATCATTACACAGTTTACGTTTGTTATCAAATTTCTACCATTGAATTTTTTGAATGATAAAATTTGCTTCTGAATGCTATTTTTAAATTCATGTTGTGCCTTGAATAGAAACATGGAGATCTAAATGCAAATTTCCCTTTTAGTTTATACTAGAGAAGGGTTACATTTAGGAAAACCAAGATAGGAATTTAAACGAAGTCTAGCCTTTTTTTATTTTCCATGCTTCATAGAAGCAACACCCATATAATGGAATACACATTCCACCCTGGTCATTTGAGTAGAAGATAGTTGAGGAGACTATTCCTAGTGAGCTCCCCCCCCTTGAACTCCGCCACTTCATTGTTCAATTTAACATTGAGCTGGGGTACAAAATTGTCTAGAACGTCCACTTCAAAGTCTAGTCAAATATTGTGTAGGATACAACAGGCCAAGACAATCCTCGGCAAGAAGTTCACGTGTGGCCTTTGTACTGGATTCTTTAGAAATCGCCACAGAGTCTTCAGCCTACCAAAAGCCCTTCGACCACAATCCTGGAGGATGAGTGTGAAATTAAAATCGCTCACATTTGAGTCTCTAGTGATGGGATGGAATGACAGGCCATGGCAGAGATATATATTCTCCATCTACAAGGATGTATTCTCAGATTTCAACATCTCAATGTATGAATGTCAGACCATTTAGAATTCCCGGATTTCAACATCTCAATGTGCGAATGTAGGACCATTTAGATTATGCCCTCTTTCGACCAAATGGTATAGGATGGAATTTCGGAGAAGCCTTAGATCATTGACAGACCCTGCCTCAAAGCGAATTGCTTTGCACCGTCTAGGGTCCAGGATGAAGCTGATGGATTTGTCCAAGCACTAAGGGGTGGGGAAGTCCACAGTTCGGAGAATTTTGAGGTAGGGTCTGTCAATGATCTAAGGCTTCATCTTAACTTTTCATAAGGCCTTAGAGCAACCTCAATGCTGCCTCAAAGCGAATGTCGTCGTCATCCACATGATTAAAAAAAATTCGCCATAGATGAAGGGATCGTGGCTTAACATACCACATGCCATATGTATTCCTCCTGCGAAGAAGGTCCATTCGTAAGAACTCGTCCACCAGCATCCCTGCTACGAGGGTAAAGGGGCCAGTCTTGTGCATCCCTATCTTTTTCATTGTGTAAGGGGCTGCGCCTATAGTTTTTTTTATGTTTTTCAAAATGTAAGGGATTGCATGAATGGAAATAGAGAAAGGATATAATTTTTCAAAAAAGAATGAGAAAAAAATATTAGCTTGGTGGAAAAACTACATACCCAATACTAAAGGCACCAGTGGGCCACATTTAGACTATCTTAACTTTTCATAAGAGCTTGACACCTAAGCAGCCCATCCTCCCACACCCCGTTGGGACTACCTCACCCATTCCACTGTCATCTCCATTCCTCACTCAGCCACCGTCCAGAATTCGAGAAATCTAGCCTAGCATTGCAATGCTGGATTGGTTGAACCGGAACATCATGGCTAAAGTTCAAAGGAGGGCCGCAAAAATGGGCAAAGTGGAGTGCAAGCAGAATTGGCTATTTCGGTTGCAGACGGTGCCACCCGTATTGCAAGCCCTGCACTGGAGTGAGACAGACACACAAGGATGCAAAACAGATCGCAAAACCTGCTGCTGTCTTAGCAGCCTCCCCACTGAGTTCCCAGCATCAGGCACGACGCGGGGAGCTCCTCTAACCTAGTTAGATCACTTTTCCATGCACTAACTCAGCAGGAGAGTCCAGACCTTCCGCTTGGCATTGGCGAAAATGGTGGACCAAAACGAGCTATTGTGAGCTTCAACCCCCATGGCGGCTGGATTTCCCTCACCCGCCCAAACCCGCTCTACCTACATCACCCTGCAAGGGGTTGCCAAGAGCCCACCTTGCGCCATTTTTCCTCGCGCAATAGTTTCTGCTCCTCTCGTGCACCAGTCTACTCTCGCCTCCAACTCGAGGTCCCTCGCACCAATTTGCTCTCTGCTTGCTTCCTTAAAAACTCCAATCGGCCAATATAGATCCTCAAATCGTTTCAGCACATGCAGCTACGTCCATGGCAATCGAGCTTTACATCCACCAGTGGCTACAAAATGATGCAGACACTCGCAATGCTTGCAATCCAAGATGATGACCTGCTCCATGATGACAATGACGAAGGAAGCACAGACTCTAACAATGAGGAGGAATAGCTGTACATACAAGCACTTCTTCTTCACATAGGGTTAAGGGGCTAGTAAAGAGGTGGGTGCCTTTAAAATGTCAGCACCCTCCCCTATTTTCTACATGGAAAGACCTAATAAAGAGGCGTGAAAAAGGGAAATTGTTATGTCAGTGGTGTGTATCCCTTTCTTTGCCTCCATGTGGACAAGTTTCAGATATGATTATAATGTATATTAGGGAAAGGGGGAGAGGTTGGCCTTAAGGGATCGTGGGGCGTGAGAACTGCCATGCCACTAGTGGAAGGCGTGGGGAAGTGCTCCTAGATTTTTTCATGGCTTGGTGTCAAATGACTACTAGCTAATGAATGGAGAGGATCTAAGCTCAGAATGACTACTATCTTTGCGAATTCACGGTTTGGTGTCAAATGACTTGTAGCTAATGAGTGGAGAGGATCTAAGCTCACGATCTTGGCCAATTCACGGCTATGGCTTGTGAGATGGCGCACGTCTTGCTTGTTCCATGGTCTGCTCAGGGGCATATCACCCCCATGCTCCATCTCGCCCACCTGCTCTCCTCCGCCGGTTTCCTCACCACCCTCGTCTACTCCTCCCGCACCCACTCTCGCTTACTCCACGCTGCCTCTCCCGATCTTTCCCACCCCCTTATCCATATTGATATCATCCCCGATGGGTTGCCTTCCGACCTTTCCTACACTCCTTCCATTGACGAAACCCTCGCATCCATCCCCTTGATGCAAACCGGCCTCGAGCAGCTCGTGGCCGGGATCGTGCAAGGGGACCACCCTCCGACTTGTCTCATCTCTAGCACCTTCTGCCCTTGGACGCGTGCCGTCACCGAAAAATTTCGTATCCCAAGAGTGGAGATGTGGTCGAGCTTGGCCAGCATTTATTGCGTTGGTTTTTACTTTTCTCGCCTTGTGGAAGAAGGGTTGGTACCTTTCAAAGGTAAGATCGTAGACGACTTGCACTAGAAAAGTGATTTGATATGAGCTCGCCACTAACAAACATGCATTGTTGTTTCAAGGTCGACGAGAGGAGACATGGGTGACTTGCATTCCTGGGGTTCCTCCAATGAGGGCTTTGGATTATCCGAAAGAAATTTTGTCAGAAACGCAGGAAACGGTAGACAGAACTCGGAAGCGCACAGAAGATTCTTACGGTAAGGCAAGGGAAGCAGACAGAGTACTTGTCAACAGCGTCTACGAGCTGGAGAGCAGCGCCTTTGACGCACTACAAGCCGAACAGGTTCGTGCATATGCGGTGGGGCCTTTGTTTCTACAGAATCCGAACAAAGCCGAAGCAGAAACGCCTTTAAAAGCAGCACGGACTAGCATGTACAAGGACGACCACACATGTATACTATGGCTTGACGGCAAACCAGCTGAGTCCACTCTGTATGTAGCCTTTGGAAGCGAGTCGAGGATGTCCGAGAATGATATCCAGGAGCTGGCAATGGGGCTGGAAGCCAGCGAGCAGAACTTTTTGTGGGTGATAAGGCCAGGATCTGTGGTTGGGGAGAGGTCCAGTAAGTTGGTTTCCGAGCTTTTGCCTGATGGATTCCAAGAGAGGACACAACAGAGAGGTTTGATAGTGTCTTGGGCTCCCCAGACAGCAGTGTTGAATCATTCTGCAGTTGGGGGCTTTCTGAGCCATTGTGGGTGGAACTCTACCCTGGAGACAGTGTGGTTTGGGGTTCCCATCATAGCTTGGCCCCAAAGAGCAGATCAAAGCATGAACAAGAAGTTCGTAGACGAGGACTGGCAGGTGGGCATTGCAGTGGAGACAGATGAAGGGGGCACAGTCGGAAGGGCTGCCATAGAGAAGGCAGTCAGGGCTCTCATGCAAGGTGAGCAAGGCTTACACTCTAGGAGGAAAGTTTTGGAGCTCAGAGACGTCTTGGTCAAAGCTACTCAACAGGGAGGTTCATCAAGAACCAACTTAGAAACGTTCATAGATGATCTCAGGTCATGGTCAAGGCTACGCCAAAAACATTTAGAAATGACCTCCTCCACCTCTCCATAGCTTGTTAGACCCACAACCTTGAGCCATGAGTGGCGTGAGTGAGCACACTGTCGCTCCAACACCACACTGTCAGACGGGTATGCTTTCGCAATTTCTAGTTTGAGCAAGTACCTTTACATGAAATTCAGAGGTGTATCAATAATCTTGAGGCAGTCGATAGAGCGAGCGAGGAAAAGCGAGTGGGCCCAAAAAAGCGAGCGAGCTTTTCCACAATTTTTTTATGAGGTACTCAACATAGCTTTGTGGAAACCACTATTTGGGAAGATTCTCGAAAATAAAACTTATGTTACTATGTGTAACTATACCAATATTGTGAATTATAGTCTACCTTAACTTCCAATTGGAGCCATACTCACATTATGCAACAATAGTATGTGGGTTTGAAAGAAATCGAATTTCCACTCCAAAGCGGATTCCATTACTGATACAACATTTCTTTTGCATTTGAAATGGGTCTTATTATCAAACTCTTTCAATAATCAAAACAAATGCGTTGCTTGATATGTTGAACTTAGTAACGTAAACATCACTTCACCCATATGCGGGGGAAAAAAACTGTCTGTAGACTTCATAGCATGGGATTGCATTAATATTTATGACATTCAAAATGGTTCTTCTTATTAAAAGTGTTATCGACCATGAAAGAAGTGAATGTTTAAAAATAGTTCATCCGTATGTTGAAAAATCCAAGTGTCATTTATGACATTCAAAATGGTTCTTCTTATTAAAAGTGTTATCGACCATGAAAGAAGTGAATGTTTAAAAATAGTTCATCCGTATGTTGAAAAATCCAAGTGTCATTTATGACATTCAAAATTGTTCTTGCAACCATTCTGTAGTTCCTAGAGATTTTGCCCATACTTCCAACCCCTTTCCTTCAATCACTAAGAGGTATCTAATAGTTTTATAGAACACTTGAGATATCATCACCTCCTAATACAAAACCATTATTACTATTTGTAGAACACTTGAGATAACATCACCTCTTAATACAAGACCATTCTTACTATTTATAGAACACTTGAGATATCATCACTTCTTTCCTTCAGCCACTAAGAGGTACCTAATACTTTTGTAGAACACTTGAACCATTCTTACTATTTGTCGAACACTTAAGATATCATCACCTTTTAATACAAAACCATTCTTACAATTTGTATAACACTTGAGATATCATCACCTCTTAATATAAGACCATTCTTAGTATTTGTAGATCACTTTAGATATCATCACCTCTTAATACAAGACCATTCTTACTATTTGAGAGATTAATGGATTAAAGGTTTAAAGCTCATAGGAGACGAAGGAAGAGAAAGTTAGTTTCAACATGAGGACAATAAAACTAATTGGAATATTCTGACTTATGTATTAAGACTATGAATTTAAGTCAGTTTCAACATTAGGATGATAAAACTAATTAGAATATTTTGACTTATGTATTATATATTTTTGAAGACTATGAATTTTAATGAGAAAAGGCACGCACACTACTTAGTAAATACACTAGTACTACTACTAGCCTACGACTATTAAGCCTAGTAGCACCAGTGTGATTTTGAGCCTTGTATCAACCTTTTGATAATTTTCTTTCATCGTTAGTGCAATAGAAATTATTCCTTCTATCAAAAGAATCTTGTCAAATTTATTTAAAGTGATGATTTTGTAGTCTACAGCCACTATCCTCTGACTCTAAAAAATATATTAAATGTGAGCACCCATTTATTTTATATGATCAACCTTAGACTATGCTGCGATAGGACATTACTAGAACAAAAAGAATATGAATTAATACGGTGATGTTCGGTGTGAAATAACCAAATTAAGGATTTAATAAGAAAGAAAACAATCAGAATCAATAGGCTATTCAATGGCTCAAATCTGCACAGAAATTATAATGTGCCTCCCAACTCTTATGCATTCCAGCTCCTCATGTTTGACAAGAATGCAAACAATAATGACATCACATTATCTTTAGTTTCAAAGCAAGCAAAGCACCAAAAATAAATGCAAACTTATTGGATAAGGAAATAAATAGGTATAGATATAGATAGACCTATATATATGCATTCATAGATATAATGATGATTGAAGTTGGATGGTCGTAATAATATTATGTATACTATCATTGGGATTAGGACTACTATTGGTAATATTGTATGTAGTAGTAGGAGAACTACCATTAAGGAACACTTTAATAAAATTACTAATGGTGGTGACAAAACTACCACTAGTAGTTTGGTAATTACCCCTAACATCTACAACAAATATTTGATGGGTAGCTAGTATTAGATCAAAAGGCCCCAAAAAAGGGAGTGCTATAGCATCACCTAAGGGTCACTTTTTATCCAGGA